>NC_142925.1:16191250-16495625 GCF_054131065.1 Drosophila arizonae | reverse complement strand
ATATTAAACAAGAAAACCAGGCAAACATTTTGCCAAAACGACTAGCGAATGCGCTTTTACTGTAACCATCAATTGGATCTACAGTATCTTTAGCTATTTTCCAAAGCAACTTCACTCGACTTCGTTGCATAGCCAAGCTGCTCTGCGCTAGCCGAGAGTGTATGAAAAACAACAGCAACTGCAACTTGTTGCAGACTCGCTCGACTGGGTTGCAGGTGTTTGGGCCGGGCTAGCAAACCGGAAGGTGTCGGCCAGGACTGTGCTCCAACAGCTGATTGACTTTAGCCCGGCCAAACTAATGAAGCACTTCGATTGTGCCAATTCATGTGGCTATTCATTAAAGCCAGCAGTCAGCATTACGAACAATTTGTGTATTCGCAATTGCATTTGTAATCACATTCATTTTTCCCCGCCTCAGCCTCAGCCTCTTCTTCCCTTCTTCTTCTTTTTCTCTCGTGTTTTTTATATGCACTTTTTGAACTTTTGCCACAACTTCCGCTGCGAAAAGAAACACTGCATTGCTGGCAAATTCAAATGAAATGTTGTATATGTTAAATACACACACACACACATTCACCTACTGCTGCATGTGTAGCAATCCCTGCCCCTTTGTAAATTACCCCACCATAGCTATCCACACATTATGCACACTGTGACACAGTGGCTCAGTCTTAAGAAAATAGATTTAAAAAACTTGCCTAGCTTATAATTAATGTTGTTTATTGAAATTATTATAATTTTATTATGATAATTTTATAAATATATCATTTGTTATATTTTGCAATAATAGTCACAGATTTTTGTACTTGAGAGTATCTTCCTAGTTCAATTAAGCTCACAATGAAAATGAAGATTATTAGATTTAGATAGATTATAGTAGATGTCATATAAAAAACTTTTATCAATACAATTATAGAATAGTGGCATACAATACTGGATTCTGATGTCAAACTGTTTGACAGACATATTATTTAAATCTTGTGAATTTCAATCAATCAATTTCAATCTTAGACAAAACAAGTTTTCATAAGCAACGATTCTACATTACATTTCTTATTTTATCCAATTTATACAGCTTTTACACAATTACACAATGTAAATAGAATTGAAAAAATTCCTATTAAAAATTTTTATAAATAAAATCATTAAGGTATATGCTTTTATTCTTTTTTAGATATATAATAAGTAAATATCTAAAAATTATTACAAAATGTAGACACTCTAAAATATTATTTAAATCTTAAGAGGCATTTGGACGACGGAAATAAATAAGAAAAACTAAAGTTCATAGGAATTATAAAAAACAATTCAAGGCCTAACGAGAACTGACGGCAGCACGACCATCATTACAAAGTTGGGCCAAATTAGTCAGCTAACGTGGCTAAACAAGGCAATCGTAGCCATAGCGATAGAAGAGAGCGAATAGTTGCACCTTCAAATGGGCATTGACAGCGCGAGATGCGAGTCACATGCGAATGACTCAAGCCAAATGGTATTTGCGACTGTCTGCTGACGCTTGATCGGCGCGCGGATGCATTCCGATCGAAGAGTGAGTGATACACATACAGATATAGCTACAGCTACAGATACAAGCATAGATACAGATAAAGGTACAGGTACAGATACAGATACAGATACAGATACAGATACAGATACAGATACAGATACAGATACAGATACAGATACAGATACAGATACAGATACAGATACAGATACAGATACAGATACAGATACAGATACAGATACAGATACAGATACAGATACAGATACAGACAGATACAGATACAGATACAGATACGATACAGATACAGATACAGATACAGATACAGATACAGATACAGATACAGATACAGATACAGATACAGATACAGATACAGATACAGATACAGATACAGATACAGATACAGATACAGATACAGATACAGATACAGATACAGATACAGATACAGATACAGATACAGATACAGATACAGATACAGATACAGATAACAGATACAGATACAGATACAGATACAGATACAGATACAGATACAGATACAGATACAGAATACAGATACAGATTACAGATCAGATACAGATACAGATACAGATACAGTACAGATACAGATACAGATACAGATACAGATACAGATACAGATACAGATACAGATACAGATACAGATACAGATAAGATACAGATACAGATACAGATACAGATACAGATACAGATACAGATACAGATACAGATACAGATACAGATACAGATACAGATACAGATACAGATACAGATACAGATACAGATACAGATACAGATTACAGATACAGATACAGATACAGATACAGATACAGATACAGATACAGATACAGATACAGATACAGATACAGATACAGATACAGATACAGATACAGATACAGATACAGATACAGATACAGATACAGATACAGATACAGATACAGATACAGATACAGATACAGATACAGATACAGATACAGATACAGATACAGATACAGATACAGACAGATACAGATACAGATACAGATACAGATACAGATACAGATACAGATACAGATACAGATACAGATACAGATACAGATACAGATACAGATACAGATACAGATACAGATACAGATACAGATACAGATACAGATACAGACGCCACGTTATTCACCAAATACCTTTCAATAGAATGTCAACTCTGAAAATATGCGACGCGCCCTCTGTGCTCCCGCCCAAAACGGCTTTGGGCTCTTTTTAAAAAAATGTATCTCTAAGCATCTGTAGCTATAGCTGTCTCTGTAGATGTATATGTATGTATGCCTTTTGTAATGTAATTGAACTAAATGCGGCGGCTGCGTGTGACATTTTTTCTCTGCTGCTGCTGCTGCTGCTGCTGCGGCTGCCGATTGTCGATTGCCGGCTTCTCTGCTCTGGCAAGCCATAGAAAAACGTCAAGCTATGCAGCTGATGAGCATGTGAGTGCGTTTTACATACACAAGCACACACACTCACACATACGTATGCATCTCAATCTCAATCTGAATCTGTATCTGTATCTGTTTGTATTTGTGTTCTTCGAGCTGATATCTGCGCTGTCGACCAATCTAGCGCGACCATTGATGAAAGCTGAAAGCAGCCCGGATCGTTGGTCATTGAACTAGCTGACTGCCTCTCACTGTCTCCCCCCTTGTGTGTGTGTGTGTGTGTGTTGTGTATGTGTTTGTCGCTGCTTTGATTTTTCTCAAAACTAAAATATTTAAGTAGTTCGACAACAATGGGACGTCAAATGACTTTTCCGCTTATCTGCTGTTAATTGTTTGGGTCTTGCTCGACGCCAGCCAGAGAGCCAGAGCCAAGCAAAAGGCCAAAATGAAATGTTGACGGCTTCGCTTCAGTTCGGTACGGATCGGTTGGGTTTCCTTTAGATTCTGTTCTATTGGGGCTGTTTGAAGAAAATCTTGGCAGCGTTGCGTTTGAAGTGTCAATTTTGAAATGTGATTCGTTTTCAGCGTAATTTCACTGATTTCAGTTTCTCTTGTTGGCAAATGCACAAAAATGCTTTTTTCACGCCTAGCTACAGTATTTTCGAATCGAGTCAACAGCAAAGCAATGCAACCATTTCTGGTCTTAACTCTAACATAGTTTATATATGTATATGTATATGTACAATGTTATATGTATATACTTTTGTTTTTTGTTTTTTTATACCCTGAACCCATTGAAAATGGGAAATCAGGGTATAATGGTTTTGTGAAAAGTATGTAACAGGCAGAAGGAATCATCGCAGACCCCATAAAGTATATATATTCTTGATCAGCACGACGAGCTGAGTCGATATAGCCCTGTCCGTCTGTCCGTCCGTCCGTCCGTCCGTCCGTCCGTCCGTCCGTATGAGCAAAAGAATCTCAGAAGATATAAGAGCTAGAGAGCTGAAATTTGGCATGCATACTCGTGTATACCATAGGCAGTACAAGTTTGCTTTATTTTTTCGATAACTCGTCCGATAACTTTTTTATCGAGAATAATCGAAAAATCGACTTGGTTTTTTCAGCATAATTTTAACACTTTTAGACCTGGAGACTTCATATTTGGGTTGTATATAAAGTTAGTGGATACAAAGATTTTGTAATTTGCAGATTTTGGATACCACGCCCCCTTCTCCCCCAATTTGTAAAAGTACTAGTACTAGTACTTTTCAAGTACTAGAGACTTGTGCTTTGGAATGTACACATATTTTAACCATATGATTACGCTCTGAAAGTTTCATTAAGATCGTATGTCTACAAAAGAAATTATTCAACAAATAAATTCTCATATTATTGCCCACATTGCAGCGCAGCCCAAGCGCAGTCGCTGCTAACTGCGCAGTCAGCAGAGCACGTGCTTATAAGTGCATGTGTATGTATGTGTGCATAAAAGAAGTCCAGACTGATTAGAATATCAGCTTGGAGGGTTCAGGGTATCTCCTAGTCGAGCAGTCTCGACTGGAGCCTTCTTACTTGTTTTTTTTTGGTCTTAATATATTTAACATTTCGTTGAACTATTCCATCGCATATAAATTATTTAGTGTGTGTGTGTGTGTGGATATCCCAGGGCACAGTATTTAGAATTCATTTCAAACTGAGCAGAGGAAAACGAATTCATTAAACATTCACTGACTTTTGTATGGACTAGGCCAAAGGGGAGTTTTGGCTTTTGTAGTCAAGTTGTGGCAGATCAAATTTCAAGTAAAAAAAAATACTTTTCATTAAAAGTAAAAGCTCATAGTTCGTTGAGCTTTGCCGTTTAATTTCTCATACATTTACAGGGTATAATTTAGTCTAGTTAGTTTTTGCGGTACAAAGGGCTGTTGACGAAGAAGTGACAAATAATTTCCATGCGGCTCACCTTCTGATTTAAATTGCGTATTCAGACCCACTTGGTCAGTTGCTGAATACAAATCTACGGGTTTAACATACAGAAATGAAAGACAAACCAGGCACAGAGAGTGAGAGAGAGCGAGAGAGAGAGAGAGAGAGAGAGAGAGAGAGAGGCATGCCATGGCACATGGAGACATTGGTACTGGGCCTGGAACTACATTTATCTATTATACAGAGTGCTTGGTGCATTGTCTTTATGGTAAATGATTGGAATTTGTAATCAATTCTACTATGGGTTGCCTTCTGCCTTCTGTCTTCTGCCTTGTGCCTTGTGCCTCGTGGCTTGTGACCAGTCCAAAGTGTTTTATATGCGTGTCGAGTGTTTGCTTTATTTTATTTTATTACATCGACTTGGCTGGGCTATTTTTGTGCACAATTAAAATTCAATTCAATGCAATTGCAGTGCCATAAAACTGAACCAAATGTGCACCATAAAATGCACATTAGTTTAGTCCAGATCATACCCATATATAAATATGTATATCGGGGCTTGGAGAAAGGTTTTAGAATCAACAATTTGTATGCCAGCGTTGACATATTTTGCTGCTGTTTATTGTTTGGCTTAGAGCATTAACTGAATTCGTTTCACATATTTTGAATTTGTAACGGCTTACGATTGGGGTCCCTCTCTCTCTCTCTCTCTCTCACTGTGTGTTTTTGGTCTGCTCTGAAAGAAAGTCTGCGGAATAGAAATGCTTTTGGGCTAATTGTCAAATTGATTTTGGCCCATTATCAACAATTGTCATGATGATATGTCAATTGGCCGAGCAGCGAGTCATAAGCGTATAACTATTAGATTTCAGATAATTTATAGCGGTCAAACTTTCCAAATAAACAATGTTTGATGTATCTCTACTTTAGATGTACATGCATACATATATACATACATGCTCATAAGTATCTCATGGCACTCTTGGCTAACTCAATTATGTGTAACTCATATTAACTTTGGCTGTGGCCAGCAAATGTCTACACTTGAGGGTTTTCACTTTCACAATGGCCGAGCCAACTGAGTGTGGCATAGATACACAAAGCTCATAATAGATACTTAGATATATGTACATGTATGTATATGCTAGGCACCGAGATACTGGCGACGTCGGCGTCGCCGGCAGCTGCTCGACTTTCAGGCGTCACATGAGCAATTGAGTGTTGTCATAATAAGCATAGGCAACAATAATAACAAACAAAACAATAGCAACAACAATTGACAGTTATAGATACAGACAAAAGTATCTGTATCTGCTGCTGTCAGGCAATCGATGGCACTGTCTGCGGTTCATTGGCTTCTGCTTTAGGCTAACTCATCTGAATGGCATTCAATAATAACAATAACCATAATATCTGGCAGATGGCTAACAGTTTCCCACTGTGTACGTCTGTCTCTCTGTCTGTCTGTCTGTCTGTCTCTCTGCCTGTCTGCCAGTTAGGCCCAGCGTATCTATGAGCCACAAGAATATATACTTATTGCCTGCTGGTTATTAATCATTCCACTGTCTCTGTCTGTCGCTGTGACGCTGTAAACATATTGCCTGGGGCGTGAAAGTCATAATAATAATTTACTTGCAAAGCCAAAGCCAAAGCTCCAGAGTCACAGTCACAGTCAGACTCAGAGTCAGAGTCAGAGACACAGTCACAGTCAGAGTTAGACTCTTACAATAGACTCCGCCACGAAAAACTCCTTTTCGTCATAACAATTAATTTCGTATACCAGAAATGCCATAGCACGTGCGCCTGCGCCTGCGCTCAGCTCGCGCATTCCGAGCGCCCGGCCAATAAATATATGAAATATTTTCAAGTCTCTGGCCATAAATTTGACTTTACATCAATTCCAAATGTTGATAACTCTGCGTGGTCAATGAATACGACACTTGATTGGACAACATTCAGCCCGTTCACTCCCCTCCTCTCTCTGCTCCTCATTTGAATTCATTTTATGTATTTAGCCTAGATACAGTCACACATATCTGGCTGACCAAACACTGTTCCGTTTAAGTTTATATATCTATATATATATCTATATATATTTATGTGTGTGCAGGAATGGCTTGGCTCGATCACCTTAAAAGCGAACGCAATGGAATTTCGTAGTATCAATTTGCATTTGGAGACTATGTAATTGGGCGTCAAGAATGTAAATTATGCTACGCAAACAATATTGAGAGTTAGATTATATAAAAAGATACCCTGGTTTTAAAAATTAAATGTTATTAGAAATTAAGAAGAAAAAGAAAAAAAATTAAAGCTGAAATTAAAAATAAAAAATATTAAAGTAAAATCTTTTATATTGATTTTTTTAATAATATAATAATTTTTATATTAATCTATGAAAAGTGAATTATAATAAAGCAAATGTGTAAATAAATACTACTGCGCAATTTTTTTATTCTTATATTTATTATTAATATTTTATTATGATTTTATTATTATAAAATATTTAAATAAGTAAATTGGGAAATTTAAAAAAAAAAATTGAAATATCAAAAAGAAATTCATGACAATTGGTTTACATTTATTTTATTTTAATTTAATTTATTTATTTTATTTATTTTTTTTAATTTTTTTAATTGAATTAAAAATATAAATAATTTTTCTGCTTTATTATTATTTTTATTTTTTTTTTTTAACATTTGAACATATTATTTTCCATAAAATGAATGAATACAAAATTACAAATTTAATTGAAATATAAAAAATAAAAAAAACAAAACAAAATCTATGAGAAATGTAAAATATTTTTTTTTTATTTTTTTGAATTGAATAAAAACAATTCAGTTTTATGAAATTTAAAGTCTTACACTTATCTAAACGCAACTTTTTCAATTAGCCAAGTGAGAGTAAATTGATTTGGAAATCGATTCGTAAGGGAGAGGCCATCATAAAAAGGAACTGTAAAAGTTGTTTGTTGATTGGAAATGTTGAAAGCATTCACAGTTAGTTAATTTAGTGCTATTTATTTAATGTTAGCTAGACAACAATGCAACACACTTGGAGTGGACTCTGGTCAAATGGATTTGAATCTGGTCTTGACTCTGGCCAATCCAGGCCAATGGCCAATGGCTGCAGCTGGTTCAAGCAATTAGAATAAATTAAGTGAACCGCGCTTATCGATGGCGATACTAATGCAGGTGAAATCAAAGCGAGGCGGAGCAGAAGGTGCCGTCGCCTCGGTCCGTCCAGACCGGAATGTAAATTTGTCCAAAGGGGCACAGACATAGAGATAGATAGAGAGAGAGAGAGAGAGAGAGCGAGAGACCAGATGAATCTGAATCTGAATTCGAATTCGGAGCGTTGAATCTAAATTGAGGTTTAATTTTCATTGTCTGCGTGCTGTTAGAAAAACCAGTTCTTATTTGTAGCGCTCAGCGGTTCCGCCCGATCCACTGATCCGCCGAACGCCCCAAACGCCCCCTGGCCGATCGCCCCTCGCTCCCTTCCATTTGCTAGTTGTCTTTATTGTGGCCCGCTCTCGTGGTCACATTTGTTGACTTAATTTATTGACATTAGTGTATTTCTTGTTGTTGTTGTTGTTTTTAGCTTTTTTTTCGGCTTTTATTATATTTTAGCAGTTGATTTGGTTTTTATGTAAAAATATTTTGTTCATGCATTCCTTTAACAAAAGACACCTGACTCGACTTGGCCGCTGGCCGCTGGTCGCTGGCCGAACCGGTTCGCGTTGGAATTACAAAACAGCTGTTGCTTGATTAGGCCCAAAGATGCGGCTTAGATAGAGCTAATGAGATTATACTGTCGCTCCTAGTTAAAGCCAAGTCAGCGAATCTGCTGCCAACTGCTACACACTCAACTGCTCAAAATGGTCAAAATGGTCAAAATGGTCAACTGAAGTCGCGATAATTTCTGTTAGGAAATTGCCATTAAAATTCATAGAGCACACGTTGGATGGAGCTGCGTCTGCATGGGCCAATTAATTTTATATGGTTCATAAAATTGCACAATGCTTTGATGATGATACTTCTGCTGCTGCTGCTGCTGCCTGGGCATTAGACAAATTTGAGATTTCATTTGCCCTCACCTGAGTGGCGTATAAAGCCAACCGCAACTTGTTATGTTAGTTGGCTGCTTTTTGTTGTTGTCGTCTTTTATTAACAATTTTAATTGCTCTTCAGCTTCAATAAAAAATGAAATTTCATAGACTTGACAATAAATCTTTAAACACTTAAGAAATTAAATTTAAACAACATTAACATTCAAATAGAAAAACACACACACACACACACACTCACACAAAGATGAATGCAATAAGTTGACAACGCCCACGTTGGCCCATTAAAATATAAAATCTCAAATCCAGAACACGGAAAACGTCGCTGCCTTACAAAGTGCTCAGTTTATTTATAACAGATTTACTCACCTCAAACACGCCATGAAAATTATCTGGAAACCAGGAAACAAACGCCTGCACAACATTTCGGCATATTTCGGCGACTTTTCACAAGATTTTCCATTTCGTTTGAAAGAGTTTTTCCATTTGTTTTCACTTTTTTTTTATATATTTTATTTTATTTTATTTGATTTTTTTTTGTTGCGTTAAATTCTTTTGCATGCAAATTTATGGCCGTAGATTAACTTTGATATTTGTTTAGAGCACACAAATTGCTGTCGTCTGATATTTTCATTGTCTCTTAAGCTCTGCGCAGCCTTCAGCGTTTCACAATATTTAGCAATTTGCCAAAGAGTCTGACGGCAGAGCGTGTGCTGGATTATCAAATTTGCCATGCTAATTGGCTTTGATCTAGACAACACAGTCAATTGATTCTAATTAGATGTTGGTTTACTCTGAAAAGTATGCTAGTATTGGTGCTGCCTGCTTGTTGGCTCTGCAAAATTTGTGGAAATTGCTTTCAAGTTTTCACACCCACTAGAAAACTAAGCACTCAGTTCCTGTCAGACCCTCAGAGCTAGGGCAACTGAATAGCAGTCAGTCGCATGTCCAGGCACGAAGTCTCTCCGAAAGCTATACACATGCATATACACATACATACAGAGACACGTACATTACCGGCATGTGCAATATAATTTTTATTTGCAAAAAGGAAAAGAATAACTACACTGTGCTACAAACACACACACACACACATACACAAGTGGAGTAGGAGCACGAGCACCTGAACTGCTGGCTGAGCACGACGCATGCGCCATTTTAGCATTTGCATTAGCGCTCTGTATGTGTGTGTGTGTATGTCTCTATCTCTGTGTGTGTTTTTCGTATTTTGTTGCAGTACAGAAATTTCCGCATATCATGTTAATCGCCCAGATACACGCAATTGTTTTGCTGGCTTCTGGCCGCGACGCCTAAAAGTATGTCGCATTCATTTCTATTTGGCGTAGCTCGTAATTCAGCTTGATTCTGTCGCCCGGCCGTTTCCTCAAATTCAGCCACGATTGTTTTTCCCTCATGCTGTGTTTCTTTTTCTTTTTCTTTTTTTTTTTTTGGCAATGGCGAGCCCATAAATGTGGCCCACACTACACTACTCGCTCGCTCTCTCTCTCTCTCTCTTGCTCTTTCCCTCTGACGACTTTGGCAAAAAGCACAGCCGGACAGGAATGACGCTATTGCCTGTAATTAATTTTAGTTGGCATACATTTACGTTTGGCCAGTCGAAGCTGGCAAAACGCATTTGAATTTATTTCACTTGCTTTGCATATTTTGCGGCACTTTTTGGCCAACAGGATCGCGCTCAACCTTGCCAAAGTTGTTGACCCTGCCGTTCGGCATTTGCATGAATGATGAATGGCCAACGACTCTATCGATATAAATTAATATACAGCTATCAGCTGAGGGGGCAGAGGGGAGCAGGAGCTAGGCAGCCTTTAAGCAATGCCAAATTGCCTTAATTAGTTTAATTAGTGCGTGGCACACATCGAAAATAGTAGAATGGTGCAACAAATTTCAGACTTTGTCGCCCTTAATGACCAAGAACTTTGGTAAATAACGGTAATGAAATGTGAACGGGATTAGCATAATTTTGGGTCATGCGAAATGAGCATAAAAGTGAGAGTTGAGCAAATATAAGCGAAACATTTTCTACTCCATTGGGAAATTTGCTAAAGTGTAGGCTTTAATGCGGCCGGAGCATGTGAGAGCAGCGAGCGAGCACATTGCGTATACGCAACGTTCGCCCAGCCAAGGCTTCAGTTTTTGTTTAGTCGATGACAGTTATGGCCGCTTAATGACACACTTATTTGCATTTGCCTCTGACTCTGGCTCTGGCTCTGGGCCGTGCTTTTGTTGGATTCCTGTTTGGCTTCAGCATGTCCTGTGACATAATCAGACAGCAGTTGCGTTGCCGTTGCCGTTGCCGTTGGCGACTTGGCATAACTTGGCCCCACGCGCAATTAAAACATTAAATGAGATAGCACAGCACATAAACAGCAAATGCAAGTGACTCTATCAATGTGCGTCTATGTGTGTGTCATGCTCTAAATTAATTAAGCAAAAGGATGTGTCACACACACACAAACACACTCGGTAATGGGCGTGGACTAGGCATGTAGTCAAGTGTTTGTTATGCTCAACTACATACGCATCATTTAATTACGTTAATTGTTAGCGCGTGCGTGTGTGTGCGTGTGTGTGGGCGTATGAGTGAGTGAGTGTGTGCTCGTTGACCAGCGCTTAAGGGTGAAACTGTTGCTCTCCACAGTTGTTAATTGTGTGCGTGGCCTGTGATGACACACATATTATTTAACATGCACATGGAATGTATTCATATGACTAGAGGTGTTTCTCTTAGCTCTACTTACTCTTTAGCTTTCCTACTTACTCTTAGCTCTACTACAAATTTCTATAAATGTGCAAAATTTATTGTAATACATTTAAAAACTAACCAAATATTGATTTAATTTAAATATATTTAGAAAAAAATTTAGAAACTGACTAAATATGAATTTGATTTAATGTAACTAGAAAATAGTGAACAATTATATAATTTGCATTTTATATTTTTTTATGACTTGCCGTTGACTTACATTTGACTTGCTCTGCAGATCAGCGGTAAAATATTTTATAAAATATTTAAAATAATCAAATAATTTTAATTAACACATTGATTGATTTAATATTAATATTCTTGATTAAATTGATTGTGTTTAAGAATAAATATGCGATTGACGACCATTCTCAAATGTGTTAATTATACAATAAACACTTGGGTCCTAGCAATAGAGATGAGTTATTTTTCTGAAAAGCAATATTCGTATCCCACAGTTTAATGTAATCTAAAGTATTTTTAATACAAGGAGATTCGTGCAACATAAACTATTGTCGCTTAATCATTTGAGTTTAACATGTGTTTCTCAGCCAGAACATAATTGCTTAATTGTTTTGCATGATAATTAAATAAATAAAACAATTAACATGTTTTACATATCGAATAATTAATATCCCCCTTGGAAGTTACTACTTCCAGACGTTCAGACGCATAAGTCACGCAGGCTAAAGTCTGATTGATTTATGTCAGCGACCTAGTTGCAGGGTTTTCAGGTAAACAACCTTGGCGTATTAAATATTCTACTACAAGTTTCAGCCATACTGAATATTGTGGTTGAAACATGAAGTGGAATATAATTATAATAAGAAAATATATTACAGACAATTTGTCTACAATAAATATGTAATTAATAAGAAATAAATAATAAACTAAATAATAATAAAAATAAAAATAATAATCGTAATATTAAAAATGAAAAAAAAAGTATTAATAATAATACAAATAATAAGTTAAACTGTCAACTTTAATTCTTTAGTCAGATGGCTCATCATCAATTAGTCAGTCAGTCAGTCAGCACAGAAAGCAAAGCAGCAGAGCTAACAATGTATATATCTATATATCAGATAAGAGCACAATATTAACCCAAAGACTAAACCAGAACTCCACTTCAGTTGTTTAAATGTGTGCTCCATTTAGCCATCATCATCTATCTACCAAGGACAGCTGCTAGCATAAGAAATGAGCTTAAGAGCAATAAATATTTGAGACGCTGGAGCACACAAATCAGTGCAAGAGAGATTTATGCACAAGGCAATTGGTGGTTGGTGGAATCTACAAAATGGCCGCCATCAAGTCAACTGCCATTTACATAAGCAACATCCAACATCCCTTGGCTAAGCAACATCCCTTGCAAAAGTCGAAATTGCTCAGATTTTGCGACATGCGCGCAGCATCCACCCTCCATTCATTACCTGGACCTGGACGAAAGTTGTGGGGGTGTGGCACGCCCACGGCTTGCCTTGGACACCCAGCTCACATAATTTAGGGCTTGGGCAATGTCGCCTGATGCGACGTCAGTTGGCGGCCATTAAATGCTTAGAATTATGGCAACTGGCGAGCAGAGAAGACGCACAGAAATTCCGAATTCTGTTGCCGCAACACGCAGACAATAAGTTTTTGTGTGTGTCTGTGGGGGGGAGGGGGAGGTGAGCCCTGTCGCCGGGCCCCAACACGGCCCCGCGGCCTGCCCCTTGGCAGCCGCCCACCTAAATAACGCTGAGTTTAACATTTCTAATTTATTGATGTTTCCGACGTTGGGAAAGTTCTTGTCGCGTTGGTGGCCAACTGCCAAATGTCTTGGTAAAACTAACTCAAATTTATGATGATTAAGAAAAATCACAAAATACTTAAGCAATTCTATAGATAGTACAAGCCGACGACACACACATACACACACACTAACACAACGACTGTGGGTGTGAGTCGCTTGTTTTCATTCTCATAATTTGTTTGCTGTTTCGAAAATAGACGAGAGCCCAGCGAGTCAGACAAACAACATCAGCAGCAAGAGCAACAACAACAAAAACAACAACTGTTTGGAGGCCATGATTTGTGTCCTCAAATAATTTCCACACTTTCAATACTCTTTAGAATTACTAAGTCGTATCTATGCGTCGTATATCAAAGTGACTTACTGCTAATGCTTTGATTTTAACAGTCAAATAATATGAATCTTTATTTATTGTAGTCTTAAATTAATATTAGATATTAGGGTTAAATTGTTGAATATCTTCGAGTTTAATTTTTAAATATTTTTAAAATATATTATATAGATATGTAGAATATTTATAAAGGCATTTTTTACTATACAACAAATGATGTTTATTGTAAGATATGTATTTAAGACACTAAAAAAAATACATATTTATTAGACTGTGTGACTACTAGTACAATTATATAGGCTAATATTTATTTTAAAAGAAAAAAAAATAATAATAAAAAACATAAAAATGAAATAAATAAAAATAAATATTTTAATTTTAAATATATAAATAATTTTAAATATAAAAGTATAAAATAAATTTACGTTTATTTATCATTTTATATGTATTATATTTATTATTATTATAAATCTTAAGCAATTGAATGTTTTATGAAGTTCTGAGTGTTTGCCTTTGTTGTGTCACATTTCGAGTTTGATATGTTTACATCTGATATATAGATCTATAAGTAAATTCCGAAGTGAATTTCATGTGAAACTATGAGAGTGATTTGAGTCAGTATTTCTTAGCTGTGTGCGGGCAAAAGGTCAGCACTTGATAAACCACAAACCCAATGTTTAATTTCTTCATTTGCATATTCCGATTTGTAAATACAATAAAAAACCAAGGGGCCCCATCATGTGAAATATATAATAATAGCTTCAGTGTAAAATGAGCTTAACCTTCATGGCTAAAATTTGAAAGAAGACACTTAGCCAAGGCCAATTCGCTTAGTCAGTCTTCAGTTCTAAATACCAAAGTTCGATTAGGAAATTCCAAACTTAAGATTACAGAAATATATATTTAATGTTAAGCTTTTACATTTTCTTAAAAATGTTTCTCAATCTATATTTCAGCAAAATTTTGAAAAATTTTGCTGTTTGATTTGGTAAGTTCGTAGGAATTTGACAGAAAACATTAAGTGAAATAGAAAATCGATAAAGCAACTAAAAATGGCCACAGAAGGCTGCAAAGCAACAGCAAACAGCAAATAGCAAACAGCTAACAGCTAACAGCTAACAGCAAACAGGTAACAGCAAACAGTTTATTAACTTATTTGGCCGTAAAGTAGGTTTATGGGTAGACAAAACAAACACGCCAAATGAGTGTAGATAAACTTTAACTACCCTAGACCCGAATGAGCCAAAACAAATGGAGTTTTTCAGCAGTTGCCACTCGCAGCTCGAGCCGGAGCTGAAGCCGCAGCTCAGGTCTCGAGCTGTTCGAGCATCCACAAACCGACAGAGTCGCTCGGCGTTTGGCTTTTGGGTTTTATGCGATTGCCTTTGTTTTCACTTAAATGTGCGTTAATTTATTTACCAAAGTCATTAAAAACATAACTTTTATGGCAGCTAGCGAATACCTCTCCGGCTCTGGCTCGGGCCTCACTCTGAATTAATTGCCCCCCAAATTATTGACACTTATTTCAAACAATAAAAATAAAGCAAGCTGTTGTTATGTCTGTCGATTGCGACGCTAAAAAAGTGATAAATTGTCATAAATAAATTTAATTGCCATAAAATATATTTCAATTATATAAAATGATTACTAAATAAATATACAAAAATAATACAATATATAATATTTTTTATTATATTTTTATTTTATTTTATTATAATAAAATAAAATTTTAAATAAATAAAAAATGTTACCAAATTATTAAAAAAGTAAATGTACAATGAAAATATGTATTTGAAAATGAAATAATTCTTTAATATTATGATCTTATATTAAATAATTATTTCATTTTCAATTATTTATTTTAGCATTTAAAAATTTTAAATATTATTTGATAATAAAACAAACACTAAACATAATAAAATTTTACAATAATAATACAATATTATTATGATTTAATACGTAGTAATATAAAAATTTGTACATGTATTTAGTGTATGATATAAATATTTTAGTTAAACTCAGCTGCCGATGCTTGGTGGTAAGACTTCAGGTTAACATACAAAACTATAATTTTGTTTGAATGAGTATTTATTTTATTTGCATTTTGTTTTTATTTGTAATTGTCTCTTGAGTGGAGTTCGCTTAGAGGCCCTTAATTTTAATTTTTACTAAACAGTAAGTTTAACATTTAACAAGTCATTTCCTGAGCCCCATACAAGAGAGATGTTATCTTTGCTTTTCCGTATTTGTGCTGTAGATATATACTAAAGCTTCAATTTATTTGTTAACAGTTTGTATTATATATGTAATTGATTAACTTGGAATATATTAATATATTAATATAATGCTTACAACATTTATTCGTAATATGCAATTGGGTCTCACAGCATTTTTCAACATTTCGTTATTCGGGCAACTCATCAATTTTCAATTCGCAACCTTGATTGCAAAAAATATTTCTCCAACAGAGGCAGCAGAAGCAGAGGGGAGACCCGCCTTGGCCAAATAGGAGCGGGACTCGTACAGTCGGCCGTTATCTTCTATAATTATATAATGCATATTGTGTGTATTGTGAGCTTTTTAGATTGCATGACGCCAAACTGTGGAAAACATTTTAAGCGAACGACTTGCCAACTGGGCTGAAGAAGAAGCAGCAGAAGCAGAAGCACAGCTCAGACCAACCCTATTTGGCTACCATTGGATCAGCGTTGACATAGTTTCTATGGCCCTCCCTCCGTGACCCATCCCGCTACTCCACCCACTACACTGGGCACTCGATAAGCTTCGCCTGACTCCCCTTGCATGTTCAGTGTGCATTCGGCAGGACGACAACAACAACAGAAGCAACAACAACAACAAACACTATTATTACCGACTGTTGTCAACGCATATCCATTTTGGGCTGCATCTAGCGCCCGGCTGTTGGCTTGTTTGGGCCAGCTAAATAGCAACAAACGTCTCCTGCGACAGCTGAAGCCCGTAAAGTGGCCGAGTGGCTCCCAACGAGCCCCCTCCCCCGGCTCCCAGCCCGCACCCCCAGCTACGCCACCCGCCATTCATTTTTATGTAAACCAATTGTTTGCTTTGCTGGTGTGTCTCCGTCCAGTGCCAGTCCACGTCTCAGCGTCTGTTTCGTCCGTTGCCTGTCGGCGCTCTGTGCCCAGTGCCATGTGGGGGTCAGTTGGCTTCCTGGCCCGTCCGGCGGGGCGTGCTCCGGTTTCTCTGCGACGGCTCTTATCGGCATTTTGCGGTTTTCTCTTTGTTGATTTAGTGGAGCAGCCTGTTGAACTTTTCGCCTCGCTGCCGCACAAAGGACACACCCAATCCCAGTGCTCGTCCGCCCGCCCCTTCCACTCAGCCGTGGCCAGAGTAGAGTATTGTTTGCATTCGTGGCTTGTTATAAGTGCTCCCGCTCTGGCTCCCATGAGCGGGGCGGTGGACGGGGTCTGTTTGCATTATTAAATTGCCGGATAATCAAATATTTTGGATTTCACGTTCCTTTCGCGTGCATATTTGAGTGGGTAATGGGTTAATATTTTATCAGTTTTCAGGAATGGTCATGCTTATTGATATCCGAGGTGAAACTATCCTTATTGTTAGCTTAAATATACAATAATATCAATTGGCAAAGAAGTTCTAGCTATACTAATTCGAATAATTCTTTTGTTCACTTACTCTTCACATACCTCACATTCACAATGTATAACTTTTTTATTTTTTATCGAAATTATTTTTAATTTTTTCCCTTTAATTTATATACAAATTCTGCAAAGAAATCAGTGATTCGAAATTACCTGCAAAGGGCAAATAATACTGGTTTTACAAATATTGATTTAGCTTGTACACTTGTTTGATGCAAGCATAGGGGAAATTTAGCTCAGTTCAGCACCTTTTCAACTTGACACATAGATGACGCTTTAACTGACATCAAATTGTTTAGCCATTAAGACACATCAACACATAGAAGTCGCTCTATTAATATTCGAATAGTTTGTAGTTCTTTAAATTTGTATATTGTTTTGTTAGCATAACAAATTATTAGCTGAAGTGCAAAAATAATGAAAATCGTTTGAGTAAATTTGAGAAAACTATTTACAACAAAATTTAAAAGCTAATATGTTCCAGCCAAAGCGGCTTAAGCTAATACAGCAACCTGAATGAAAAATACTGGTTTTTATGTGTATTGGCTAGCCAAAATAACGTTTTTATTTCAAATTATGGATTTTATTCATAAACCTTTATATTATAATTATAGCACAAGATTTTTCATCTCTGATCTGCACGTCCATGATACTGCTGTCCATGTCTAGAATTGAAGAGCATCCTCTTGCAGCAGCTCTGCTGGTGGCGCCTCACGTACATATCGGTTAATCGGCCTGAAAGTGGGTCTCGGCAGATATGGAGGTCGCTCATAGTCAGCTGCTCGTGCAATCCGAACAGGCCTAAAGGTCGGTCTGGGCAGGTACGGAGGTCGCTCATAGCCAGCCGCTCGTGCAATTCGGTGAACAGGCCTAAAGGTGGGTCTGGGCCGATATGGTGGCCTCTCGTAGCCAGCCATTGCCATGGCGCACATCGAGACGAGCAGCAAAATAATTGTGAACTTCATGATGGTTCGATTGACAATGTTGGATTGATGCTGTTCGATTGAGTTAAGGCTGCTTTTATAGCGACGTGTTGCAGGTGCTGCAGTGTGCTGCTGCGACGGTACTCTTTTTTTTGTATAGCATGGGGACTTACATAGGGGGAAATCTGTATATGTATGTGACCTGATAAAGTAATTGCTCACTTGGTCCGTTTACCAAGACAAGTCGAGGTGTGTTATCAGTGCTTGGCTGACTTGACTCGAGCTTGAGGGGAATTTTTACTAACGTGCTTTTGGCATAGGTTTC
Organism: Drosophila arizonae; assembly: GCF_054131065.1. Lineage (NCBI taxonomy): Eukaryota > Metazoa > Arthropoda > Insecta > Diptera > Drosophilidae > Drosophila > Drosophila arizonae. The sequence goes on along the minus strand of NC_142925.1, from coordinate 16,476,947 downwards.
AAAATAAATGTGTAAAATAAAATTTAACATACTTCATATGATTTAAAAGTTATTAATTGCAAATTGCAAAATATGTTTTTAGTAATCTATTATTTTTTAATTATTATTTTTGTTTCAGTAAATTAAAATTTTTATATATTATTTTAAATGGTTTTTATTTAATTTGTTTTATAAAAATATAATTCAAAACAAAACATACTAAATGGATATAAAATAGTATTATAATGGAATGTGTATAGAATGCTAAGCCATGCAAGAAAGAACGCCAAGAAAACAACAGCTTCAATTGTGTTTTTTTATCCAACATACATTGGCATTTATTTAGTTTTTTTGTTGTTGATTTGCTTGAATTTTATGACACTGAAACAGACAAATTTGTATTCGCTTGCTGAATGTATGTAAGTGTGTGGGTGTGTAGTAAGTTTTATATGTGTGTGTGTGTTAAGTACTTTGGTTATTATTGTTGTCAAAGGGGATTTTAAATGTCTTTAGTGCTATGGAGATATAAGCTGCGTGTGTGTGTGGTGTAGTATGTAAAGGTGTATCTGTGTGTGTGTGTGTATGTGTTAGTGTTGTGTTTGCTTGTCAATTCAATACATTCAATATTAATATATAGTTAATACATATATATGTTTTTCATAATTTGTAATTAGTAATACACATATTTGAAGTATTCGTTTAGGTTTTACGAGTTTGAATCTTTGGATATTTTTGCATCGCTGCCCATACTATAATATATGTGTATATATATATACGAGTAATATTTGATCGGCTAAGAGGGAGCGAGTGATTAGTAATGCGTTTAAACTGCTTTGCCTTAATCTATAAATGTTTCATATTTGAAATCTTTTTTAATTTTCATTCGAATTTTTGCTTAGTTTTGTTTTCGTTCTCAATTTATCAATTTCTCAATTTGATGTGCGTTGAAGTTGAATGTTTTGCATTGTGTATATGTGTTTTTTTTTTCGCTTAAATGCAAATGGAATTTATTTTTGATTTATGCGTTTGTTAAGTAATGTTAAGTAGAAAATTAGTTTAATTTATGTGTGTGTTTTTTATGCATGTTTAATGCTAAATTATGACAAATTGGGCTTATAGAATATTTATTATTTGCTCTCCTTGTCAAGCAACATAAAAAGCAAGCTCTGCTGCTTTATGGCAGACGGGTTCCAATATATGCATGATATATATATGTATGTATATGATATATATGTATGTATATGAAAAATGGATGATTTTATTTTGAATAATTGCTTAGCTTAGTTTTTTTTTTTTTTCTTTAGCGAATGTCGAAAGATTTAATTTTTGATTTTGATTTGCCGAAAAGTTGCTTTTGTTTTATTAAATTTGGGAATTCAAAACTTTTCGTATTTTTTTTTGATGCTATTTGAATTACTTGAAAATTTGTGAGAGTTTTTATTTGTTAATTTTTTGTTTTTGTATATCGTATTAATTGTAATATTAATTAAATGCCATTTGTCTAAACGCTATTCAATATTTGTAGTTCGTTTACCATCAAAATTTGTAGTACATTCATATATTCATATAAGTTTCCCATAATATATATATATATATGTATGTTTTTAAGCAATATTATCGTTCACAACACTACATTCATATATATATAAAATCGATATAGCTAAGGATAGTAGGGCGTATTATAGAGTGTATCAATAATAATCGAAATGAGATGCAAACGAAATAATAGCTAATCAAAGTAGACGATCTAGATAAGCGGATATACATATAGATCAAATGTGAGCCACCTCAAATGCTTTGCTATTTCTAAGTCTTGAGCAAATGTTGTTTTCGTTCGTACGGTTTTTAAACTCTGGTAAAATTCATAGATCGTTTGTTAAGCATTTCATTTCATTCATACAAATTTGCATAGTTCAGTCAGTCTTTGAGTGTTTAAAGTGGCTGCACAACTTACCAAAAAAATAAAAAAGCTGAAAAAATTAAAAATAAAATAAATAAAAAATTAATTAAACGTTTTTAAAATAAATTTCCATTTTTATATTTGGCAAACAAATTTGCTGCGAAACTTAAAAGTAATAATAAAATCTTAAATCAATATTTGACAGAATTTAGTTTGAGTTCGTCTTAAAGCTTGCGGTGCAGAAACCAACTGTAAATAAATAATATTTAAATAGGCAAAATGTGCGCTTGGGTCTGTTGTATAATACAATTTAGAGCTGCTGACTAAATGGTTTAATATCTGCATAAATAAATGCAATTTGTGCTTGAACAAATTTTACATTAATTATCTGTTTGTGGAAGCGCTTTGAAACGAAAAATATAAATTAAAATACAAAAATGCTAAATATATTGATCGATATCGATACAAATAATTATAAAATCGATTACCAATGCTAAAAATTATGATCACAAATAATCTGTTTAAGCGGGCCAACGAACTGTCTGTCCATGCTCGCAACTATAGGATTTGCAGACCATTCAAAATTAAACAATATCTATCATTATGACTTTGACTTAGAGGCTACATATAGATGGCAAAGAAATCAAATTGAAAAAAAAATACAAACAAACTTATGAGCTACACACACAGACAAGAGCACATACATATACATATATATGAGTGTATATATATATACATATATATAGTGCTTGTGTATTGGGCCGATGTATGCGCCCTTTTTTTTTTGATATTTTGGTAGTTCTGCTTATAGTTAAAAAATACAATATTAAAAGTTAATTTCAATTATGCAAATTGAATTGAATATTTTTGTTTCGTTTTCCTTTTTCTTATTTTTCTTTTCCTTTTTTTTATGTTAATGCAAAATTGTTTTGCATATTTATGTTTTCTCTTTTTCCTTTCGTTTATAAATATTTGAAATAGTTAATATATTTATATATGTGTATGTGTGTGTGTGTTTATGTGTATATATTGTATGTATGTGTGCGCCTTATGCGCTTTGCTTACTTCCTCTGTGATGCTTCTCGTTTTATTCAAATAAGACTTGAAACACACACATGTGTGTGTGTGTGGTGTGTGTGGATGTGTGTGTGTGGATGTGTGTCTGTGTGTTTGTGTCATTCAACTTCCACGCACTTCATTGACTTGAAACACTAAGCTAAACTGCCACGCCCACTGGGAGTAGCTTACAAATTACACTGCCATAGTATCGTAGGCTGTGAATCCTGCGCCATTTGCTTGTTGGAGTTGGAGTTGTTTTGGGCCGGCTTCGTTTCTGCGGGTAGCGAGGGGAATCATTTTAGACAGGAGAACAATTTAATTAGAAATATATATATGTATATATAGAATATATGTTTGTGGTACATATTTAATTATTATTTTGCTTAGGCTTGCAACCAAAAAGCATTGCGCCTTGAGTCTCGTGCCGAGAGCTTGTGGCAGCTGGCACAAGTATATAGAGTATTTAGATATGTGTTAAGTATGGTTAAAGCCTGTTGATTAATATACATAATACATATATATATATAGTAGTTATGTAATTGAAATTCGTTTGTCAAAATGATAAATGCTTTTGTGTGTTTTATTTCAATACACTCGGAAACACTCAACTGTGATTTGCTTTCAATTAACAAAATTCAACTAAAGTAAAACAATTCATGTAATAATACAAAAAGACAATAAATAACAGATATAGCTAAACAGGGGGGCTTTGGATTAGGTTTAGGCATGCGTACTTCACATTTAGTGTTAATTGCGACCAGAGAACATGCAAAAGCGAATGACTTAACTGCGAGTTTTAGTTTGAAACTTACAACTGCCTGCGACTACGTAGTCAGTGAGTAAAGTTTTTAGTTTTTATTTTGTATTTATTAAATGAAAAAAAGGTACAGAAATTATCAGTGTTAGTAGTTGCATCAAGTTAAAATAAGTTTCTGTTTGTTACCTTAAACGAAAAAATTGCACAGAAATTTAAGAAATAAAACTGCCCTTTGGAGGTAATGAAAATTCTGATGGGAATATGTGAATTCTGATTGGAAACATTGATATCTGATTGGTTGTATGTGAGAAAGCCATTTTTACTGTGGAGAACAGCTTAATTGCACTAATATTTGGGTTTAAAATTAAAGGCTTTCTTTTTTTTTAACTGATTTAAGAAATTTTGTTAAAATTTCCATGAGTAGTTCCTTAAGTATCAATGATATACCTCAAGCTAAGATTAAATGCATGAGAGTTTTATTAAATTTTATTTCGCTCCTTCCTTATTTATATATATGTATATACTCTTTTCTATCAGTTGCAAAGAGCGAAATATATTCTGAGAGAATATACAATAGAGAACATACATCTGAAAAAATCTCAGGCTGATTTAAATTAGTTCATGAAGTACATTGAAATAGTTTCCTCTTGTATGTTATGTATTCCCTTTATTGTTTAGTATTTGATGATCTGTTCTATTATATTATATATATTATAACTATTCAAATTTTCTGTGCAATTTTAGCTCAGCATTGGTTAAACCAATTTAATAGCTATGTGTTTTTCGTTATAGTTTCTATATACAATACTCTTTTCTTACCTCTCGATTAATTTACGCATTTCTTCGGTGGTGCGTTGATCTTTCGGTTGTGGAGATCTTTTTACAGCTGTTTATTTTCGCATTTTATATATTATATTTTATTTTTTTAAATAAGTAATTATCATTTAAGAACCAAGAAATTGAGCACAACCGTTAAGTAGTTGTTTATGGTAAATTGGTTTTAAATATCATAAAATCAAAAAAGAAAATAGAAAGAAAACGCAAAATGAAATTTAAAATTAAACTTTTCTTATACGTAATGTGAGAAGATCGTGCAAAAATGATTGAAAATTCCTTTAAGGTTCAGGTAAATATATTGCTCTAGAGTTTTTCTGCTTATATAGCTAACTTATTGTTCGTAAAAACCATTAAAGAAAAAATAAAACTAGATCTCTAGTCGGACACATGCGAAATTCTATACACATGATATGAAATGAGAGATTTCATGAAAAATAATTATTATTAAAATTATATTTAAATCCGATATTAGATACAAAATATTAACATAAAACATTGACATTGTTGGTGCTGGAAAGGAAACCCTTAAAAAATGTGGTCGGTGCAGCTTATGAAATGAAATGGAAGTTATTTAATTGTGCATTAACAAAGTCATATTAAAATTTAACAACCAAAACCAAAATTAATATTTTTTAACACACAAATAAAATATAAAAAATATTAAAATTTATAATTTTTTGTTTTGAAATATTAGCAAAACACAGCATGAATATTTATTGCGAACTTTCTATGGAATAATTCATGAATGACAATGAAGGAGGTATGAAGAATGAGCACATTCCTGATATGAGATCGAGAGGGAGCCTGACGACGAACGACAAGGACGAATGAGGACGAATGAGGTGAGTTGTGATTGAAGTGAGGATTCAATTGAAAATCCAGTCTAAACACTAAAGTTAAGTTCGATTTGCGATTGGGGTTCACATCACTCACCATCATTGGCGTCTTCTGATCGATATTAATATTCGAATGTTAAATGAATTTTGAAAGAAGGGAAATTGAGAACATTTCGAATTTGTTGCGTTAAAAATGAATACACTTTCAATAGAGCTTAGTGGAAATATATTGGAATATAGATGGAATATTTTAAGCTGCGGTTACGATTCGATTTGGGGATCAATTGAATTGGGCTGGGATGGGAGACTCTGACTTACCGCCATAGTTGCCGCGTGGTCCATGATCGCGATCGCACTCGGCCTCTGAGATCTCATTGCTCTCCTTGGAGTCGTTGAACGAGGAGTTGCTCATGTCGTGATTACGTGGTGGTGGTGGAGGTGGCTCAGGTGAACCATTGCCTGGATTACGTGCAGAGCCTAACACATATTAAGAATATATATGAAGGCTATAACTAAATACACTATGTTGTATTTACCAATGCTGCGACGTCCCATGGAGCCGCGAGATCCATAGTGATCGTAGGGCTGTCCATAGGGGCCGCCATACTGAGAGCCATACTGATCCTCCTCGGGAGCGCAATTGGCGGGATCATCATATTCGGGTCCGGGGCCAGAGTACAAGCTACCGCCTTGAGAATTAACGCGAGTGTAACGACGCTGTGAGATCGCAAGGAGAGAGAGAGAGAGAGAGAGAGAGAATTGAAATGGGAGACAGAAGAGGAGATATAGACAGAGAGAGGGAATTCAAGACTCTGCTTAAAATACTTATACGAAAATCTTACATATTGATCTTCCTCGGCACAGTTGGCGGGATCATCATATTCGGGTGCGGGAGTATAGATCGAGGACTGTCCACCTTGGCTGTTCTTGCGCTGATAGCGATTGGCACGTGGCATGGACTGAGAGCCGGAGCGGGAGTGTACGTGTCCAGGGTGGCCAGGGGGCAGCATGGTGCCGGCGTGTCCGGGTACGGGTGTGTGTCCATTCTGATGGGGGAAGGTCTGGAAGTTCATGGCCTTGGTGGGATCCATTTCCTCACGGAAGCCGAGCAGATGGAACGTAGCATAGGGGCAGATTTCATCTTCCATGCCTTTGGCGAGAGGAGAGCTCGATTAGCAACGTTTACTCAAACACTTTGTGGTGCTTTGTGGGTGTCTTGGTTTGTTTGTTTTAGTGTTTTAGTACGAGGCAGAGAGAGCCTGAGAGTGGCCTAGCCCGAATTGCTTTACTTACGATGCAGTAGCTGAGACAGAGTCAGTGCGATGCGACCGGGGTTAGACTAATCGGAATGTTAGTGGACATAAACATAAATTAAATTCTAATTAAGAAGTTAAACTGGCCTGGGGTTAGATGTTAGTCGTAATCGGAATTGCATACAGAAACCAGAAAGGGTTAACAAACTGAAAAGGGGAGGGGTGGGGCGAGGCCTCCTACCTGGATGTCTATAGTGGCACTCGGGAGTGCCGTGGGCGTGGCCGTAGTGATTGCCAATGCCGTGCATGGGCACTGGCGGGGCTTTCAGCTCCTCGTATAGGTTCGGGTTACGGCGCGGATCCCAAGTCGAGTGGTTCGAGCGCAAGCCTGAGCCGCGGCCTGAACCGATTCGTTTACGTTCGTATGTGTGTGTGTGTGTGAGAGTGTGTGTGTTGAGTATGTGTACGTATTGGTGTTTTCATATTTTATTCAATTTCCAATATTCATACAACATCAACGATGAGTGAACAGAAAAGTCAAAGAATCGATTCAACGGCAACCGAAAAGGAGAGGATTCAGAATAATGTGGGGGAAAAAAGAGTTAAAATTATATGTGAAATAAGATAATAAAAATAAAGATCAAACAAAATCTAAATTCAGCACAACATTTAATAATACGAATCTTCGTTTCAGATCGGATGGGTTCGAAAATCATAAGAAGCGACTTTAAGAAGCGACATTTGAGAATTTCGTACTGAGAAAGCGTTGCAATGTGTACGTGAGTGTGTGTAATGGGCGTGGCAAACGACCTTTGGGTCTTGATTGTTTCTTTGTGAATGCAAAAGCAACGCAAAATATGAAATTGTTTTTTTTTTTTCTCTTTTTTTTCACTTTCATTTTGTGAGCAAAGTAAATGGAAGACAAAAATAAGCCTCAGCCAATGCGCAGTGAGTGCCCAGGCGAGTCGGTGCTCTGGTGCTTCGCTGGCATAGTCCTGGCATTAATAAATGTTGCATTGGAAATTTAGATGCTTACTTATGACTGTACCTCGCTTAATCCGGTCGCAGGTGTTGTAGTTGGAGCCGGGCACCGGGGGCAGCTTGCGATTGGGCGGGGCAATGTAGCCAAGTTCGTCCCTCAGGTCCGGGCGGCGCTTGTCCAGGGTGGCGCCGGGTCCCATTGTCTGATTGTAAACTACATCGTCTAGAATTAATATATGATATCGCGAACTCAATAGTGAAACACTGAAGATGCTTTTCCTTTTGAATGCTGCTCAAAGATCAACTCGCATACTTTACTTCTGTTTTTTGTTCATTTACTTAAATCTCGTATCAATCAGCTTTCTTCCGTCACTCACAATATTTGGCTTTGAAAATAAATTTGGATTTTTTTGTTTTCTTTTTTTTTTTGGTGCGGCATCTCAACACGCTAAAGTGCTAATTAGTAGCTCAAAGTTTACAATTGCAAAAACAGAATTACGTGAGGTGTTTCATTATAATTATTATTAATTTTAGTTTTTTAAATTTCAAAATATACCAACTTGTTAGCGATATAAAAATTCATGATATAATGACATGAAATGAGAGATGATTTCAATTTCGAGTTCGAATCGACTTTACGTTACTTTACTTTAGCATTATTCTATTCATTTGCGATTTCAAAAAGCATCTTAGTTTTGGTTTCATTTGAAAACAGAAACAGAAAAGTGTGGAAAATAATGTTGATAGAAAGTTGAGATGGGAAATTGTGTGTCTCTGTTGTGTTCGAAGGATATTCAAAGTTGCTTAGGGCCTGAGCCGAACGTATTTACAACACTGGAGATTACTATAGGATAAATATTTATTGTGTATATTGTGTGATAGGTTATTATTTACTTGGATAACAACTCAAAAGTAGAAGATTTCTCGAATCAATCAAATCTAAAAGACATCGCAAAAAATGTTTGTTTTTTTTTTATTTATACAAATGTAATTAGTTTGTTTGTTTGTTTTAAATTAATTTTCCAATTTGATTTTTAGATGGAGATGGAAAGTTTAATGATAGTTCTGATATGCATATTATAGATATATGAATGATATATATGATATATGAGTATCACATGATATGAATATTATAGATAGTGTATGAATTTACTAAATATATATATATATACACTGAACACATATTTATTATTATATATTTTTAATTGATATATGCCTTTTTAATGGTATTTTGTTGGTATATTTTTGTGAATTTTTTTTTTTTTTTTAAGTTTTTATGGTGAGTGTTTCTTTGAGTTCGTGTTTCTTGTAGTTTGAATAACTTGAGTAAATTAGATATCATGCTATGAATATTTGATACGATTATTAGACATTGAGCATTCCAGTAAATTATAGAGTTTTTACCAGTATTTTTGCTGAGTGACGGTCTAAGATTTATGCGTTCTCATTGCTGATATTGAGCGCGGTAATTAATAATAAATTAAAAATATAATTAAAATGAAAGGCGCAGCAATATACAACAGTTTGCGAACAACACTAAGTATATATATAAAACAGAAATAAAATTTGTCGAAAATAATATATGTATGTATATAGATGATATTTATGATAAGAAAAATAAGTCTTGCGCTCCTCTGCCTTAGCGGGCGGGCTGAGGGCAAACCTACAATAGACATCCTTTTGGCCGCCGCGCAGATCGTCCGCTCGCCGGCGCGAGAGCGCCACGCAGACCACGCAGATGCCCACGGCAACCACGACGACGGTGGCTATCAGGGGCACCATGAAGTTCAGATCCAGCCACTCGGGCATCCAGGCGGGCAGCGGAATGCGGGCATGGACATTGCCATGGCCCGTGCCATCATCGAGGGGCGCGATGGTGCCTTGATTTCATTCGGATTTGATAGATAGATAGATCGATACGATAGACGAGCATGCAAATCGTTTATCAGATACAACAACAGACAGCAGGCAGTTGCATAGCCAAGATATTTGTTGGTTTTGTTGTATATATAGATATAGACATTGGTGTGTATATATTTACACATATCGAGTATGGAAAATGTATAGTGTTTGGGGTTCATGTAGAGACAGCGAGAGTTAGAGAGAGAGAGCGAGATAGTGGAACCGAAAAAAAAAAGAAAAGAAATTTCGTAATTAGTTTGATATACTTATAGATACCTTTGTGGTGATTGCCTTTGCTACGCAGTATACAAATAACAATTATCGCTATGATTATGACGAGCAGAGCCGCCACGACCGGCACTACTAAATTTAGGTTCGATAGAATAATGCGGATTGTATCCTCGGCGGTTAATTCGGGTAAATCACGCGAGGGTGCGATTGTGCCTGCAACAACAACAACAACAACCAAAGTGTTTCACATGTAGACCAAGTTCGGAGGGGTGGGTGTGGGAGAGAGAGAGACATTTATATATATGTAGAGATAGATGTGTGTATGTATTGGTGTAGGCATGTATATAAAGAGAGAAAAGATGCGGATTGAGAGGAAGAGAGGCACCTGAAAGGCTCAACAGATCAGGCTAATTGAATAAAAAGAGAGAGAGAGAGAGAATTATCCTTCCTTCTCTATCTCTTTCTATGTCTGTCTCCGCCTTTTGCCATCCCTCTCACATCACATTGACTTTTGTACCCAGACACTAGTCGAGCACTTGACACACATATACAAATACATTGACAAATACAAATACAAATTAGTAACTTTGCTTTGAGTCGAGTTCGAAAGAGAAGTGTTCTTTGAGAAGAGAATGTAAATGACTTAAAAATGTATTTAATACTATTAAATTTTGTATTTTACAATGCGCCGAAATGCGAAAACTATTTGTAACTATTTTAGTAAAAATTTTAATTGTAATTTGTAAGAAAAAATAACAGTATTATTTTTTAGTACGTTTAAATGCAATTTGTTTTTTTTTTTTAAGTATTTTTTTTGTTATCTGTAAACTCTTAAGACTAATGAGTAAATTGTTGTTAATGCTATGAATATTCGAAACGCTAACGATTTCAATTTAAAGCATTCCAAGTGTAACAGCTTTCGAGAATATAATAGGAGAGTAACGATTAACGATTAACGATTAACGAGTAACGATAACGATATTCGCGAGAAGAGATAACTTTGAAATAATAGTTGCAAAAACACGAACTAACTTAGGCGGAACAACTCAACTGGAACTTGATGACACTAAATGAACGAAATTGTGAAACGAAAAATGAAAACGACTTTTGGTGTAATGAATGCACAGATGCATATAATGTCTGCTTCTTCTTCTTCATCTCCATTCATCACTTGATCTCAGCTCTCATGTGAACTTACTGAAAATGTTGCATTGATGGATCTTTGGTTGTTGTGCTTTCGGAAATGTGTGCGCTTTGGCTCTGCTCGGCTCTCAACTTGAGTTTTATAAAAAGTTTTTATTTCGTTTTTGGTTTTGTTTTTGATTAGGTGAAAAGAGCATTTTACTATTGTTAAAATCAAACGAAATACAACTAAATTTTACATTGGAAATCAAATGAAAATCAAATCAAAATAAGCTCAAAATGCATGAAAACAAGTTGAATAAATGTGTGTTCAGTTCAGTGGACAACTTTTTGTACGATTGGAATCTGATTGGAATTCGAGTTGATGGATCCATGAATATTCGATATTCCATATACATATATGTATATATTATGTAGCTTGCTTTTAGCTGCAGAAAGAATTGATTATTTAGGACTTTTGGGCTAGAAGCAATTTACAGATTCGGAATTTGATTCAAGCGTCTTCTACGAGCAGCGGAGGGCGGAGGGAGCGACTGGCAGTGGGTGGGTTTACAACATCGATCGGTAGCTATCAGTGGCTGTGGCTGTGGCAGTGCAGCAACAATGCACCTTGACGCCAATATCTCCACAGACTGGACACATAGATGGTATATATGTATGTATGCATAAATCCAAATGATAATATCGAGTGACGTGAACTGAAGAGTCAAAAGGTAACTCAAATAATACTAATAAGAGCTGTGGCCGTCTAGAGAGCTACGTTAGATTGGAAAATATGATACGAGAACTGAGGAAATCATAACGGAACGTGACGTGGTGAACGTGGTGATAATTGTTTAAAGCTATTTATAGAACATTACTGTTAGGATCGTAGCAACTTTGCATTTGCTATTCGTTGGGAGTTTTGTACATATATTGAGAGTATACGAGTAATTGGTGTATAAGAACGTAAAAAACAAATTGCATTTACGCAATAAAAACATCGTTTTTTGGTTTTGTCTTTGTACAACGATTTCCGATGCCGCTGCGATCAAAGTTTTTAGCATTTCATCACAATTGCAATACATACAAAATAAAGACTTCTAGATTTGGTACAACAAGCTTTTTGACAACTTATAAAATTTGCTAATAAGTAAATGAAGAAATTCAATTACGGTGCATTTGGTAAAAAAAATGAAAATCAAAATCGAAATTTGCTCATTTTCAGTTGTGGGTGAACGAAAAACATTTACAACTCAGGGAAAGTGTTTATGCCTAGATTGTTATTTGTATATATGGACAATGCTGTTGGGATGTGGGCGTGACTGGGGGCCGACAATCCAACAACATTGTCAACGTAGTTTTCTATGTACAAAAGCAATGTGAGACATTCGTAAATCGGAAAACAGATCGTAAATACCTCCGGTCACAGTCAGCGTGGCGAAATCGTATTCGGCAACGGTGAAGCCAGCCGAGTTGTGGGCGGTGATGCGCAGATTGTACCAGGTGGCGGGCTCCAGATCGAGTACGACGTAGTTGTTGTCGGGCTTCACATTGTTGGAGATTTGATTCCATTCAAGTTGATCACTGCAAGCAGAAAAGCAAAACAAAAACTCTTGGCGTTAACTCTCTGTGCGTTGGAAGGGAATCTTTGTGCTCTCTCTAGGCAGCTACCGTTTCTTGCTCTCTACAACGAAGTGGGACATGGGGCAGCCGCCATCTTTCCAGGCCTTGAAGTGCAGTGAAACGGAATTCGATGAGACCTCAATGAAACGTGGCTTCTCTGGCAGTTTCGGCTTCTGGCCCTTGGTGCGTGTGTTCAGAATGTCGGAAGCTTCGCCCGCGCCAATGCTAAAGAGACAAAGTGAGTCAGTTAAGCTTAAAGTATTCGCTTTTAATTCTCAGCTTTACTCACTTATTAAAGCCAGTGGCATAGACCTGATAACGTGAGCCGCACAGCAAATTCTCAATGTTGTACTTCTGTGATTCCACAGAGACCTCAGCAGTCTCCCACTCTCCAAATTCTGCGAATGTGAAAAAAAATATATTAATAAAATTCACTTTTATGTAAATTGAAATTAAGTTGATAAAAATAACAAAAATGACAAAAAAAAATTAATAATAATAATAATAAAAAAAATAATAAAAAAAATAACATTAAAAAAAAAAATTTTTTTCATAAAATAAATGAAAATAATAAAAAAAAATATAAAAAAAAAATATATATATATATATATATATATATATATATATATTTATATATTAATTAAATTAAAATGTTAAAGCTAGCCGAAAATAACGATTTATGCTTGCCTAAGCAGTTTAATTTTTACTTTAATTAAATTAGGAAAAGCAAAGCAAAAAAAGTTTATAATTAAGAAATTATATATTAAATATTTATTATTAATTAAATTAAATTATTAAAGCTAGCAGAAAACTTCCTCGCTTTAACAATTTTATTTAATTAATATATAAATTTATAATATGCAAAATTTTAAATATTATAAATTGCTTGCAGCTAGCTTTAATCTAATTTTAATAAATAAAATATAAATATATAAATTTAATTTTATTTAAAAAAAAACCCTGATTTATAAAAACTATATCATCTCTCTGTTAACCTGGCTTATAGTGCAAGGTGTAGCCGTGCAGTGGTGCAGTGTCGCCCTCATGTGGCTTCAAGCGAACGGTCAAGGTGTCAGTGGTGGTGGCCGAGAGGGTGACTTGTGGTGACTGAGGTGGTGCCAGCACGATGAGTTTGTGGGTAATCGAGTCCTTGGCAATGGAGTTCTCGGCATGGCACGTGTAGTCGCCGGCATCCTGGCGATTCACAGACTTGATCAAGAGCGAGCCATCGGGCAGCAGGCGCATGCGTTCATTGGCACTGAAGTCGACGCCCTTGATCTTCCAGGTGATCTCGGGCTGGGGGGCGCCAACGGCTTGGCAGGGCATCTTCGCATCCTCCTTGTAGGTGGCAGTGAAAGTGTCGTCGAACGAGGCTATCTTGGCCGGCACCTGGTCGCTGGGCATGGCCACAATGCTCTTGGACTGCTGGCCCTCGCCAATGGTGGTGCTGGCAGTGACCCAGAACTCGTAGGGCTTGTTCTTCTCCAGCTCGGTGGCCTCGAAGCTCATCTGGTAGTGCGGTACCTTCTGGGTCTTGGTTTCAGTCTCAGCGCCTTCGGCCTTCGAGTAGACAGTGTATTGGGTGATGATGCCGTTGGGCTGTGCTGGTGGACGCCACGAGACCAAAATGGCGGCGTTGCCCATAACCAGGGCCTTGACATCGGTGGGCGCTTCGGGAACTGTGGAACGAGTGGCAGATTTAAGAAGAGGGCGCTCAGTTTGGCTGAGATTCTGGCTTACCATCAGGTTCGGTCTGGCAGTGAATAGGCACGCTGCGAACTCCATCGCCTCCAGCTGTGGTAGCCAGCACTTGCATGGTGTAGTTGGTGTACTTCTTCAGGCCATGGAGCACAGTATCGGAGGACGCAGTCTTCTTGTAATGGCGTTTGGTCTCATCTGCAACAGTTATATATCAGTGGCGATTCATTACTGGACAGAGTTTCGAGTTTCGTTTTACTTACCATACCACTCATCGCTGGGGGCATAGACCACCTTGTAGGTCTTGATCACGCCATTGGCCGACTCGAGTGGGGGGCTGACCCAGCTGACGCGAATGGTCTGGGAGGTCAGAGTGGTGCAGGCAGTGTCGCTGGGTGGCTGGCTGGGTGTGCCTTCGGCAGTGAATTGTTTCTCCTCATCGCTCAATGGGCCGGCGCCGATCTTATTGAAGGCCTGAATCACCACCGAGTACTGAGTGTAGACGCGCAGATTGTTCAGCTCCAGGCTGTGCTCCTTGCCCTCCTCGGTGATGAAGTTGATGGTCTCGAAGATGTAGGACGAGTTGGTGTTGGATAGCTTGTAGCCGACATAGTAGCCCAGAATCTCGCCGTTCCAGTCGGAGCGTGGTGGTGGCTTCCACATGACGCGCAGGGTGGTCTGGTTGACGGGATCGACCTTGATGTTCTGGGGCTTGCCCGAGGGTGCCTCTTCGGCGGTGATGATGGTGACGGCTTCCGATGACTGCGAGGAGCCAATCTCATTCTCGGCAACGATGCGAATGTTGTAGGTGGTGGCGGGACTCAGTTTCTGTACTTGGGCCTCGGTGGTGTGGCCGGGTACCATAACGCGATCGATCTCATCCCAGGAGGCGCGTGAGCGCTTGAACTCAATGATGTAGCGAATCAGTGGGGAGTTGCCGTCGTAGGGTTGGGCCCAGCTCAGCTGCACTGAGCGACCAGACTTGTCCAGCACCTTCAGGGCGTACGGCATCTCGGGCACCTCCTGCACAATCATATTGATGCTGGCATCGTCGGAGCCAAAGGCGTTGGTGGCCACACAGGTGAACAGAGCCGAGTCGGAGCGTTCGGTGCGCTTAATCGAGAGACTGGACATGACGCCAGCCGATAGTATTTCCTCGCGAATGGTATAACGATTGTCGTTCTTGGGGTCCAGCCGCATGTTGTTCATGTTCCACAAAATGCCAATGGGTTTCTCGCCCTTCGCCTCGCACTGCAGCACAGCTGGTTCGCCGCGGCGTGCGGTCTGATTGCGCAGCTTCTCGGTGAACTCTGGGGGCGCCTGCACACTGACCATGATCACAGCCGACAGACCCGATCCAATGCCATTGATGGCCTCGCACAGATAGTAGCCCTCGTTGGTCTTCTGTATGTTGTCAATGTGCAGAGTGCCTTCCTCCACGCGAATGTTGTCGCTCTTCTTCAGATCCTTGTACTCGCCGGGTGTGTCGCCTGGCGAACATAACAATTATATAAATGAGCTCGAGTTTACTTGATTGATCTCTCTGTCTCTTTCTCTTACCAACTGCTTTCTTCCATGTAACCTGGGGCTTGGGGAAACCGTCAGCTTTGCACTCAACCTTGGCATCGGAGCCCTGAGCGAAGGCTTTGTCTGTGGGCTCGAGTATCCATCTGGGTGGCACTGTTGTTGTTGTTGTTGTTGTTATTGTGATTGTATAAAAAATAATATATTAGTAAATTTGTTGCGGGCTCTTTAGTAAAATATAACATTTAGCATGCGGCAAAGTTGTATTTTTAAGCGGATGGACGGACTTTGTTCAAATTGAAATGTTTTGCATATTTTAAATATATTTATCAAACATTTCAATTTAAACGTAGTGGAAACATTTATAGAATACGATTATTTTTATAATTAATTGTACATAACTAAAATTTATTATACAAAATTTATTAATACAATTTTGATTTTGTAATTAATTATATTGTTTAATTTTTATTATATAAATATCATTTCAGCAGAAATTAATTGAGCAAAAATGAATTTTTATTTATATAATATTAATTTTGTCATATATTATATTACTTAATTTGTATAATTTTAGCATAAATTAATTCAGCAGAAAAGAATTGAGTATATTTTTTAAACTATTTTATATAACATTAATAATTTATTTATAAAGCTTTAATATTTTTATAAATTATTTACATGTATATAAATATAATTTTAATATAAATGTTTCCACCATTTCTTAAGTTTTATTACAACCAAAAAAGCCAAACTACAAATAAAGAATATTAGCACAATTAATAAACAGAAATATTAAAGGACAACTGAAAGGGGAATTTTAATTAAATAATTAGTAATTAACGAAAAGTTAAAGAACATGCAATTTGTGCAAAACGAAGTACGATTTTTTTTGTATTGCTTTGGACTGAATTTGTTTAATTGAAATCGACTTCGCTTTGTGCCTTATGAACTAGGTAAATAATAGATTTGAATGGAAATGAAAGTAATTAAAGTTGGGGATATTGAGGATAGGGGCGGGATGGTTATTGCTGTTGTTGTTGGTAGGGGACGTAGCGGGGTCTTGTGTATCGCTGGAGCGCACAAATGTTTCATTTTAGCTGCTGGGGAAGCGAACGGATTCTGACATCATAGCGGGCACATGATCACATGATATATTATGAGATTAGGTAGACAATTAGAAGCGGTTAATATGCGATTAG
Source organism: Drosophila arizonae (assembly GCF_054131065.1). NCBI lineage: Eukaryota > Metazoa > Arthropoda > Insecta > Diptera > Drosophilidae > Drosophila > Drosophila arizonae. Next base: position 16,460,040 of record NC_142925.1, on the reverse strand, counting down.
TTTCTATTGTAGTTGTTGTTGTTGTTGTTTGCGGTTTATTCGGTGTTGGAGCATGAGCCTGTTTCAAAATTGTAATTTACATAACTCAATCGAAAATCAAAAGAAATTTCGTGTGCTTGTGTGTGTGTATCGTACAGAAAGCTCAGGCAAGTATCAAGCTGTGAGTCCTTTCAACAAATTCTCTAGTAATTGAGTGCGCATACGTATGTGCGTATATGTTGGCTTGTATGTGTGCGTGTGTGTGTGCTGTTTGTTATAATGCTTTGCGGATCGGAGCTGTTTAGATAAGAATCGATTCGGGTGCGATAAGATTAGGTCGGAGCTAACGTTGCATTTTTGACGAAGCAAAAGGATTTTCAATATTTTTGTATATATATAATATATATATACATATATATGTTGTGTTGAGTAAAAGTTGACTTATATACAGTGGCTAATTTTATTGGAAAACTTTGTCGATAGACCTCAATCGAAGCGTTGCACAGTTTTTGGCCTATCTCGAGAGTAAATCTTGTTTAGCTGATCAGAGAAAATTGAGAAAATTGGGGAAAATTGTTTTCATCTCGGGACTAAATCATTCCAATTTACCATTCACAGTCAGCGCAGCCTGCCTCTGCGCCACGCCCACATGATTGCTGGCCGTGCAGCTGTAGTTGCCGGCATGATGAGCCTGCGCCTGGTTGATCAACAGCAGACTCGAGTGCTCGCCCACCGATGCCTGTGTGACGTCCGCATCGCCATCGTTGTCGTCGTGCAGTGCCCGCCCATTGAGTCGCCATTCGAATCGAATGGGCGTGGCACCTCGAATGGCAATGCACGTCAGCTGCACATAGTCGTTGACATGGGAAACGGACGTGGAAAGCGACAGAGCGGCCAGCAACGGAGGCTCTGAAGATTGGATCACAGCCATAGGGGGAAGGCAATCGAGTTTTCATTTTCAGTGTTGACAAATCGACAATCAAGAGATTAGTTGAGCTCTTAGAAATTAACAAGATTCGATTGCCCAAAAAACTAAAAATTTTAATTTGCCAAGTTCGTTGCCTAAGTCTTTCGATTTAAATATTTTACAGATTCAGATTTCAACTATTTTTTTTTTAGGGGCACAAAATATATGAAAATAAAAAACTATTTACAAAATTGTATATAATACTGGAACTGCTTGGAATACCCTTGACTTTCAGTATGGACCAGCGACTGGCCAGACCCGCCGCATTGCTGGCCACGCACGTGTAGTTGCCCGAGTCGCTGATGGCCGTCTGGCGCAGGGAGAGGATGAGCGTGTACTCATCGATCTTGTGGTAAATGGAACGCAGCAGGGGCTGACCGTCTTTCAGCCAGAAGATGTCCATGGGCAGATCTCCGGAGGTGACCATGCACATGACACGCACCGCTTGGCCGCCGTTGACGCCGTTGGCATTGAAGTGGAACTGTTCGATTTGAGGCAGCTCTGAGCGGTGGTTGTTGGTGGTGGTGGTTGGTGGTTGTTTTGCGGGAGGGGGCGACACACAGAAAAGCCGTGCATGAATATCGAGTTTTATTTTACAAGATTTGTGCTCGTGCAAACCGACACCAGGGCAGAGAGAGAAACACACATAGAGACAGAGAGAGAGAGAGGGAGACAGTCCGACTAAGATTGAGAGTGGGCAGTAATTTACAGTTGCTGCTGGAGCTACAACTAGCAGGCCAGGCCAAAACATAATGCTGTACACAGTAAACAAACCCTTGACACTGAGCTTCGACTCGACGGTCGTGTAGCCGGCCCCATTGGCGCCCATGCAGGTGTAGGTGCCCGTATGGCTGCCCTGCACGCTCTCAATGCTCAGCGAGCTGCTGCGCCGGCTGTGCATCAAAATGTTGACGCCCGGCAGCTCCCCGGCCGGCCGCCCATTGTAGTACCAGGTTATATTGAAGGGCGCATCGCCGTGCAGCACGGCGCAGGACAGCTGATAGTAGTCGCCCACATAGAGTGGCGAATTGAGCGCAAGTGGCGACAGTTTTGGTGGCACTTTGAAGCAGAAAATAAAAATAAATACAAAAAAATAATAATAAAATAATAATAAATCGAAAAGAATAACTAAAAAATTGAGATGAGACTGGAACGGCTAGAGGGGCACAGGTCTGATATTATTCCTGCATTCCTAAAGACCTAAAATACCTAAAATTCGCTCAGCATCGCATGAAATCTGAGATCACAAATGAAGCACGAGAAGATTACGTATGGTGTTTTTTTTTTTTTTTTTTGGTTAATTTGTGCATGCAAGCCTTTGCGGTGCGACTAGCTGACATTTGTGCACTGAGAGTAAGCGCAAAGGAGAGCAAAAGACAGACAGAGTGAGAGAGAGAGAGAGAGAGAGAGACAAAGATGTAGACATGCAGCCAGGAGAAGACGTAGACGCATTTGATTAGTATCAACAAACTACAAAGGATCAGATTATTGGCTCGTATAGCTAATCTTGGATGCATCTAACCGTAGACATTGAGCAGCGTTGTGAAGCGCTGTTGCCCGGCCAAGTTCTTGGCGTGGCAGGTGAAATTGCCAGCGTGCGGCGCCTCAACGGACTCAATGGTCAAGACGCTGCTGCGGCTGCCAACGGCCAAGGTGCTGATGCCCAGCCGCTCGTCGATCGACTGGCCGTTCAGCGTCCATTCGATCTGCATGGGCAGATCGCCCAGCGGCACGGAGCAGTGCAGCGTCAGGTACTGGCCCACCTGGGCGGGGCCCTCTTCGAAGGCGAAGGGTGTGATGCGAGGCAGAACTAAATGCACGAATGGGAAGAAGAACCGAAATGATAGAGTGCATGGGCAAAATAAATCAGAAATGAAAACTTTTTGAGGTAATTAAAATAATAATTGTGAATGAATATATGAATGTAGACGTTGCTGCGGCACCTATGACCCTCAGCTGGGTGCTGTAGGAGACCTTGCCGGCGGCATTCTCGCCGTGGCAACTGTAGTTCCCGGCATGCTTGGCCGCCACACTCTCGATGGTCAGGACGCTGCTGCGCCTGCCCATCTTGGCGATGAGTATGTCCTGATCGTCGTCATTGAAGAGCGGCTGCTTGTTAAATGTCCAGCGTATGTTCAGGGGCAGATCGCCCTCGGTCAGGGTGCACTGATAGGTTATATACTGGCCCAGATGCGTGGGCTGAGCGCTCGTGGCAAAGGGCGTTATTTGGGGCGGTACTTTAGGGTGGCATGAATACATGAATACAGAAAACAAATCAAACAATGTACAAATCAGCTACAAAAACCAATAAAAGCTACAAATTAAACAGATTCAGAGTCAGTTGCCCAACCGTTAACTATCAGCGCAGCGGTATATTCCACGGTCTGGGCGCTGTTGCGCGCCCGGCAGGTGTAGTTGCCGGCATTGTTGCCATTCACCGAGTCGATGGTCAGGACGTTGACTTTCTTGCCGATTTTGGAGGTGGTCACGCCGTGGTACTCGTTGATGGCATAGTCATTGAACAGCCAGTAGATGTCCACGGGCAGGTCGCCCTTCGAGATGGTGCACTGCACGGTCACCGAGTCGCCAAAGTTCGCTGGCTCGTCCCCAAACTCGAAGGGCGTTATATGCGGCGGCACTTGCGATCGGAATCGGAATTGGCATAGAATCAAATGCATTGGAATGTAGTTAAAGCTGGTGGTTGAGGAAGGGGTAGGGGATGCAAGAGTTCGTTGTACCCGTAAGTTTGTTGCCTAAGTCATTTGATTTTCGAAGCCATACACAATTTTACAAAAGCCAAAAGCAATCATGCATATATATCTATGTCTGTGTTGGTGTGTGAGATTTACAATTACATCGGTGGAAATGATAAGAGAGAGAGAAATACCAATAAAACAAATAAATTGACATTCAAGTGCTGTACAAATCTCGCTGTACCATTGACAAAGAGCTGGGCCGTGTAGACCGTGGAGGCCCACAGATTTCGGGCCTTGCACGTGTAGTTGCCGACGTGACGCGCATTGACCGCATCGATCATGAGCACGCTCAGCCGCTTGCCCATTTTGGATGTCGATATGCCCGAATAGTGATTGATGGGATAATCATTGAAGTGCCACTCGATGTCGAGCGGCAGATCGCCCGAGCTAACCAGACAATTCACCGAAACTGAGTCCTCGAAATTGACGGGCGCCTCGCCGAAATCGAAGGGCGCTATTTTTGGTGCAACTAAGGAAGTCAAACAGAGATTACTACAATACACACTAAGACTAGATGAGTTCCGGTATTTCGCTTTATAGAGTGGGTGTTGGATACAAACTAAAGCATTGAAAGAACGAAATAATATATCTATATATACAGTTATTCAGACTACGTCTACGACTACAACAGACGGTCCAAATACCATTCACAATCAGCTCGGTCGTATAGTTCACAGAGGCAGCATGATTCTTGGCTCGACAAGTGTATCGGCCAGCATGACGCGCCTGAACACTGTCAATGCTGAGCACGCTGTTCCGCTTGCCGCCCTTTATGACACTGATGCCGGAGTAGGAGCTGATGCCGTAGTCATTGAACAGCCACTCAATGTCAATGGGCGAATCTCCAATGGATATTTGACACATGATCGAGACCGAATCCTCGACGTTCGCGGGCTCATCGCCAAAGTCAAAGGGCATAATTTTGGGCGGAACTTGCATGGGAATGAGAGGGGGGATAGTATTAAAGAAAAGAAAAAGGAAATCAAAATCACAAAAATACTCCAATGTTGGCACAAGATTGATCATATGAGTCTCTTCTATAACAACCATTCACAATTAACGCAGCTGAGAATTCACTGCTGGCCGCTTTGTTCTTTGCCTTGCAGCTGTAGTTGCCAGCGTGTCCGGCGTGCACGGAGTCAATGGTCAGGACGCTGGTTCGCTTGCCCCCACGTAGAACGGCAATGCCCGAGGCGAAGTTGATGGGCTGACCGTTGAAGAGCCACTCGATGTCAATGGGCAGATCGCCCGACTGGACCAAGCAATTAACAGAAACGGAATCCTCAAAGTTCGCCGGAACTTCGCCAAAGTCAAAGGGCGCTAGTTTGGGAGGAGCTAAGGGAGGTGTGAGAATGTATAGAGTATATGTGCAAATCTGGGTCATAATGGGAGCTAGGGCTAAAAATAATATTTCAAATCAAACTTGTATTTGCCCGCATGGCGAGCACTCACATTGTCTATGGTCAGCATGCTCGTCCGCTTGCCACCCTTCATGACTGTGACGCCCGAGTAGGCGCTGATGCCGTAGTCATTGAAGAGCCACTCAATGTCGATGGGCAGGTCGCCGCTGGAGATGAGGCAAGTGACCGAAACGGAGTCCTCGACGTTTGTGGGCTCATCGCCAAAGTCAAAGGGCGTGATTTTGGGAGGGACTTTAAAGAGTGATCATGTGTAGAGGTGTAGAGCAAGCAGTAAATCATAAGCGAAATCAACTTTAAATAAGTAAAAGCCAAATCTATGTCAAACAAATTATTTGTCTCTTTCGAATACCATTCACAATAAGCTCTGCCGTGAAGTTAACGGCCGCCGCGTGATTCTTGGCCCGGCAACTGTATTTGCCCGCATGCCGGGCCTGCACATTGTCGATGCCCAGGACGCTGCTGCGCTTGCCGCCCTTGACCACGGTTATGCCCGAGTAGGAGCTAATGCCGTAGTCGTTGAACAGCCACTCAATATCGATGGGCAGATCCCCACTCGATATGAGGCATGTCACAGAAACTGAGTCCTCAACGTTAGTGGGCTCCTCTCCGAAATCAAAGGGTGTTATCTTGGGCGGTACTTGAGTAGAGTGTGGAGTGAAGGTGTTTAAATAAATACAACAAAAATGAAAATATCAAATGTCTACAATTATTTCTAATATGCAAAGGCTTTTTCCTCCTCTACCATTCACAATCAATTCCGTGGTGTAATTAACGGCGGCTGCATGATTTTTCGCCTTGCAGCTATATTTTCCCGCATGCCGAGCCTGAACATTGTCAATGCTCAGCATGCTGTTGCGCTTGCCGCCCTTCACCACGTTGATGCCCGAGTAGGAGCTGATGCCGTAGTCATTGAAAAACCACTCAATATCTATGGGCAAATCCCCGCTGGAGATGAGGCAGGTTACAGACACCGAATCCTCAACATTTGTGGGCTCTTCCCCGAAGGTGAAGGGCGTGATCTTGGGCGGTGCTTGAGTTGGATATATTTTTAAATAAAACTTAAATGTATAAATGCAACCAAAGTCGAGTATAACTAAGCTAAATCAACGTCTTCACTCTCGCTCGCTGTATACCATTCACAATCAGCTCGGTCGTATAGTTGACAGCGGCTGCCTGGTTACGGGCGCGACAGGTGTAGTTGCCCACGTGGCTGGCGTGCACATTGTCAATGCTCAGCACGCTGTTCCGCTTGCCGCCCTTCATGACCATTATGCCCGAGTAGGAGCTGATGCCGTAGTGATTGAACAGCCACTCAATGTCGATGGGCAGGTCGCCCGATGAGATCAGACAAGTCACCGAAACAGAGTCCTCAACATTAGCCGGCTCTTCGCCGAAGCTAAACGGTGTTATTTTGGGTGGAACTTAGGAGCAGCAAAACGAAAAACAACCACAAAATAAAAATGAAAAACTCTACAATTTCTAGGTAAAACAAGTTTTGCTCTCTCGCCAACCGTTGACAATGAGAGCCGCTGAGAACTCGCTGCTGGCGGCCTTGTTCTTCGCCTTGCAGGTGTAGTTGCCCGCGTGTCCGGCGTGCACCGAGTCGATGGTCAGGAGGCTTGTACGTTTGCCGCCCTTGAGCACCGCAATGCCAGCGGCGTAGTTGACCGGCGATCCCTCGAACAACCACTCGATCTCAATGGGCAAATCGCCGGAGGTCACCAAGCAATTGACGGAGACAGAGTCCTCAAAGTTGGCCGGGGCTCCGCCAAAATCAAAGGGCGCAATTTTGGGCGGAGCTGTGAAGGAAATCATGTGTGTGTGTGTGTGTTTAAGGAGATGATAACCAAATATAGGTAAAGACAAATTATAGCTCATGCAGGTAAGACCCATAGCTAATACCATTCACAATCAACTCTGCTGTGTATTCCGCAGAGTCCGCGTCGTTTCGCGCCTTGCACGTGTAGTTGCCGGCGTGTCCGGCGTGCACCGAGTCGATGGTCAGGATGCTCGCCTTCTTGCCACCCTTAACGATGGACACGCCCGTGTAGGCCTGTATGTTGGCGCCATTGAAGAGCCACGTTATGTCCATGGGCAGATCGCCCAAGTAGATGAGGCAATTGACCGAAACCGATTCCTCAAAATTAACCGCATGATCGCCAAAGTCAAAGGGAGCAATCTTGGGTGGAACTTCAAGGGGAAGGATAAGGAAAGGGGTGGGAAATTAATAAAAGAAAGGCAAACCAAACAGAAAACGAAATGAAATTCAAGTCTTGACAGAATTTCGTGTACCGTTCACCACCAGCTCAGCGGTGTAGTTCACCGAGGTGGCTCGGTTGACGGCCACGCAGGTGTAGTTGCCCGCATGATGATCGCGCACAACGTCAATGGACAGTGCGCTGATCTTCTTGCCCAGCTTCACCATGGACACATCGTAGACATTCTCATTGATTTCGCGTCCGTTGAAGAGCCAAGCAAAAGTAACGGGAAAATCGCCGGAGATAACCAAACACTGAACGCTCGCCGATTCACCAAAGTTTGATGGATCTTTCCCGAAATCAAATTCCGCAATTTTGGGCGCAACTTGGGATTGATACACAGGATTTGGATTACAAGCAAACAAACAAAAAATACCAAACAAATTTGATTCTAAATGTGTGTGAGTAAATTGTATTAACCGTTAACTTTCAGCTCGGCTGTGTGGTTAACACGCCCCGCTCGATTCTCGGCTATGCAGGAGTAGTTGCCCGCATGCTTGGCCGAGACCGCCTCGATGGTCAACTCGTTGATGCGCTTGCCGCGCTTGGTTGTCAATATCTCTAGATAGTCCTCGAAGGGCTTATCATTCAATGTCCAGGTTATGTTCACGGGCAAATCGCCGCCGGATATTGTGCACTGCACATTGACAAATTCGCCGTAGCTCATGGACTCGTCGCCAAAGGAGAAGGGGTTAATGCGCGGCACGGCTAGATAAAAGTTCATTAGAATTGCAAATTTGGTCAGCTCGAAGCACACATTTCAACAGCACACAGCACGGTAGAGTATTGGATAAAGCAGAAGTCACTAAATAAAGGCAATAACAACAACTACAATTGGGTTCCTCGGTAGACCGAGGTTTGGCAAGGGGTAAACAAGATAGAGACGTGAAAGCTTTCAGTCGTTGGCTCTATATACTCATAGATCTGTCACGCACCGTTCACAATCAGCTCGGCTGAGTGCTCAGCCCTACCCGCTGAATTGCTGGCGATGCACGTATAATTGCCCGCATGCTTCGCCTCAATGGCATCGATCATTAGATTGTTGATGCGCTGGCCGCGCTTCTCTGTGAATATCTCTAGTTCCGGCAGGAGCGGATGGCGATTCAGTGTCCAGATGACCGAAACGGGCAGATCCCCGCCCGATATGGTGCAATGCACCGAGACGGGCTCACCAAAGTTCATGGGCTCCGTGCCAAAGGTAAAGGGCGTTATCTTGGGAGGCACTGAGCATGAATAGGTGTATCGCAAAAAAAAATTATAGATAAATAAATCAGCAAAATGTAAATGAAAATAAGAAAATCAGGAGCATCACTTGGAGAATTTTCATATGTCATCCATGGACAAACCATTAACAATCAAACGCGCCGAGTGAGCGGTCAGGCCCGCCTTGTTCTGGGCGTGGCAGGAGTAGAGGCCGGCATGGTGGGCGGCCACAGACTCGATGGACAGCACATTGATGCGTTTGCCGATGCGCGAGAAGGAGATGTCATGGTAGCTGTCAATGGTGGCATTGTTCAGCAGCCAGGTGACATTCATGGGCAGATCCCCGCCCAGAATGGTGCACTGCACCGAGGCAGGCTCGCCGTAGTTCAACGGCTCCTCGCCAAAGTCAAAGGGCGCGATCTTGGGTGAGACTTAAGCAGGGAAAGTTCCAAGAGCATAGCATGGTTGTGAATAGGCAGATGAATGTGTAGATATAGATAGATATATGTAGGTAGGTACAGGTAGAGGCGGAGGTAGAGGCAGAGTTGTGAGCATTATCAGAACGCATTAGATTAGGATTAGTATCGTATGGAATTTGTATGCAACGGAGTTAGCTCGTTAAAGGTAACCATAACCCAACGTAGATAAAAACACTTGGAATGAATACCGTTGACAGTCAGATTGACGCCGTAGCTGGTCGTGCCCGCCGCATTGCTGGCGATGCAGGTGTAGGTGCCCGTATGGGCCGGACTAGCACTTGGTATGGACAACATGCTCGTCTTGCTGCTGATGCGATTCGTGCGCATTTGCGGCTGCAGCAGATCGTATTCGCTCGCCCCACTGTCGCTGCCACTGCGCTCGAAGCTCCAGTGCACGCGTATGGGACGATCGCCCTTCTGAATCTGGCAGAAGAGGTCAATGGAGTCGCCCGTATTGATGACGTCCTCGTACGCGAACGGCACTATCTGCGGCAGCACTGGGTGCGTGGGGTGTGCAAAGTGTGTGTAAAGTGTTAAACGGGAGTTACAAAACCAAAACTAACTTAAATCAAAGATAATACTCTAATCTCTCTCCCGTCATTGTGGGCTAACCATTGACAAACAGCTCCGTGGTATAGCTACTGTTGCCGGCACTGTTGCTGGCCACGCAGCTGTAGTTGCCCGAGTGCACCGCCTTCACACTCTCCACGGTCAGCAGGCTAATGCGTTCGCCTATCTTGCTGGCCATGACGCCCAGATGGGGGAAGAGCGGCAAATCGTTGTGGGTCCAGCGTATTCTCAAGGGCAGATCACCTTTGGACACGTGGCAGGTCAGCTGGATGCTGTCGCCCTCGTTGGCGTCGTTGTCAAAGCTAAACGGATGGATGCTGGGCAGCACTGCAGCACCAGCGACAGCGACAGGTCAGGATTGGGTATGGACATGGCAAACCAAACAGAAGAATAACAAAAAGAAATCGAAAGCAAAAACGTAAAGTTATCTCTGGAGTCACCATTGACTTTTAGCTCGGCACTGTAGCTGCTCTCGCCAGCTGGATTGCGAGCCCGACACGTGTAGATGCCCCGATGCTCAGCGGATATATAGTCAATGTTGAGAGTACTCGATTTGCTGGACATGCGACCGATGACCACATCCCAGTCGCCGCTGATCAGGGTCTGATTGTTCAGCGCCCAGCTGATGTTGATGGGCAGATCGCCCTTGATAACGGTGCATTGAATGCCCATGGTTTCGCCGGAATTGGAGGCCTCGTCGCCAAAGTCAAAGGGTCGAATTTGTGGGGGAACTGTGGGATGGGGATTATCGTGGAGCATTTTCAAAATCAAAATGAACTTAAAATGTTTGCTACTCGTATACGTAATTCGATCAAAATGCAGTGCAGCTCAAACCGTTGACAACGAGCTCTGCCGTTTGCTCAGCGCTGCCCGCTGAATTGCTGGCAATGCATTTGAACAGTCCGCGATGATGGTCATTAATGGAATCGATACTCAATGAGCTAAGTTTCGGTGACATTTTTATAATGCGTATGCCCACATTCTCGTTCGTTATGGGCTGTCCATTGAGGGTCCAGTGTAGCTGCAGCGGCGTATCGCCCTTGAACACCATGCACTGGACGGCCGTGCTATCGCCATAGTTCGAAGGCTCGTCACCAAAAACAAAGGGCATAACTTGTGGAGGTACTGAACATATAGAAAAATAATACTAGCAACTAGAGTGGGTGTATTTGTTGAAATGCACAAGGGAACACCTATTCAGCTTCAATTCAGCGCATATTTTCGTGATAAGAGAAGACAAGAGAAATTTAATTATGACTTAGTAGCACAATTCAGCATTAATTCAGCGCAGTATTCAAAATAATACTGACAAAAGCATTAGATTGGACAGTTTATATTTAATTCAGCTCATTGTTTTCAAATTTTAGTTCAAGTAATATTTCAAAAAATGAAAAGTAACAATTCAGCTTCTATTCAGCACACTTTTTTTTATAATTCTACAAACAAATATTGAAAACAAGAATGACCTGGACAATTTAGCTACAATTCAGCGTCATCTTTTGTAATATTTCTGACAGTACAGCTTGATATCTACTTGAACTGTGCTGTTACCTACAAATTCAGCAGTTTTCTATGCTTTTGCGATAAGCGATTAAGCAGTGCTCCAACATGAATCTTTGAATTCAGCAGTTTATATTTAGTGCTACTTAAGAATAGAGTACGTTTTACCAACTAAGCGTTGCTAAGCAAACAAACCATTAACTTGCAATTCAGCAACATATTCGCTGCTGCCAGCCGCATTGCTGGCTATACATTTGTAAATGCCGCGATGAGCTGCATTCAGTGAGTCGATATTCAGTAGACTCGTTCGATCATTCCAACGCCCCAAACTAAAACCGCTCTGGCCATCGACGATGGGCACCGCGTTAAGGAACCAGCGTATTTCCAGGGGCCCATCCCCCTTGGGCACCACACAATTGGCGCTGGCAACGTCGCCCACATCGGCCGCTGATTCACCAAAGCTAAAGGGTCGCACTTGGGGTGGCACTTGAAGGGTTTAAGTGGTTTTAGATTACAAATCAAGAAAATTAAAAAACAAAAAGCAACTCAATTGAAATGCATATGAACTAAATGAATTATGATCCTCTCATTAATCCCACAAACCATTCACATGTAATTCAGCGCTATATTCAGCACTGCCCGCTTTGTTCGTAGCTATGCATTTGTATATTCCTCGATGTCTGGCCTCTAGCGCGTCAATATTCAGTGAGCTAGTACGTGGATTCATACGCGATAAAGAGAAACCATGCTCGCCCGTTATGATGGGCGCCGAGTTCAAGGTCCAACGTATTTCCATGGGCAAATCGCCCTTGGGCACCATGCAAAAGATGCCAGCGATTTCGCCCGTGTTGGCGGGCTCAGCGCCAAAGTCAAAGGGCTGAATTTGCGGAGGCACTTTTCAGAATATAGAGGGGATGGAATCGGGGACAGAAAATTATAGTAAATGTCAAAGAAAAATAGAATAAAACTAGGAATTAACTACATATACTAAGCACGCGACGAACCATTCACTTCTAGTATGGCCACATATTCAGCAAAGCCCGCTGAATTGTTGGCTATGCACTTGTAGCTTCCGCGATGAGCTGCCTCCAAGGAGTCAATGTTCAGTGAGCTCGTGCGCTTATTGAGTCGCACGATAGTGAATCCCAATTCACCGTTGACAATCAGCGCAGAGTTAATAGTCCAATATATGTCTAGAGGTAAATCCCCTTTGGGCACCACACAGTTAACACTGGCTACCTCGCCGCGATTCAGCGGCTCTTCTCCGAAGGAAAATGGACTTATTTGTGGCGCAACTGCATGAGAATGGATAAAAGACTCTCTTTACTTGAGCTCTAGCTAGCTAGCTAAACCGGGACAGCACACACGCCTCAGCTCACCGAATAAACCAGATAGATGTTAGGTAGATAAGCATATAGATGAGAGACAAAGTGAGGGAGAGAGAGAGAGAGCAGTAGTAGCAGCAGGAAGCTGTTCAGCAACGAACCATTAACTTGCAATTCAGCGCTATATTTGGCACGGCCCGCCTGGTTCTGGGCAATGCAGCTGTAGACCCCACGGTGCTTGGCCTCGAGCATATCCACGCTGAGGTAACTCGTTCGGCTATTCAGCTGAATGACCGTAAAGCCATTCACTGCTGTCTCAATGGTCTCGTTGTTCAGAGTCCAATATATTTCCAAGGGTAAATCGCCCTTGAGCACTACGCAATTGATGCTCAAGACGTCGCCCATGTTGAATACCTCGCTGCCAAAGCTAAAGGGCACCACGTGGGGCGGCACTGTGTGAATAATGTGTGTAAATGATAAATGAATAACTCAAAGTAATAAACTGAATTCATAGTTCGTAGGCCTAGAAACCAGTGAGAGGCGATACCATTGACTTTCAGCTCGGAGGTGGTATAACTCGATCCGGCCTTATTTTCGGCAATGCACTTGAAGGTGCCCCGATGATACTGCTCGACGGCGGCTATGTTCAGGACACTGGTCTTGGGCGACAGCTTCAGTATGGTAATGCCCTCCTCGCCGTTGATAATGGGTCGCCCGTTGAGCGTCCACTTGATGGTGATGGGCACATCGCCCTTCTGCACCATGCACTGGACGCCGGCGTTTTCGCCCGTGTTGACAGGATCGTCGCCGAACGAGAAGGGGGCGATGGAGGGTGGCACTGGCGGTGAGCAGAACGGAACGGGGATATGGGATATCAACATAAACTAAAGAAAAACCAAAGCTGAAGCTACTCTAAATGGCGAGCTGTATATAGTTAACCGTTGACAGCCAGCATGGCCGATTGTCTCGTCTCTCCGGCATTGTTGGTGGCCACGCAGGAGTAGTTGCCCGCGTGGCGAGCGCGCACGGACTCAATGCTCAGCACACTGATGCGCTGGCTATTGCGGGTGACCACAACGCCATCGTTGGTGAAGACCCGTCCGCCGTTCTTGGTCCAGGCTATGTCCAAGGGCAGATCGCCCTTGTTGACCGTGCAATAGGCCGAGACCATGTCCAGCTCGTTGATGCTCTCCTCCCCGAAGTCGAAGGGCATTACTTGGGGCAGCACTGTAAGGTTCGGGTGGGATTGATGTTCAAGTAAAAGCAAACAAAAGCCAAACAAAGCAGAACTAAAGCAACATGGATTAACCATTGACGGCCAGCAGCGCCGATTGACGCGTTGCTCCCGCGTTATTCGTGGCCACGCAGGAGTAGTTGCCCGCGTGGCGAGCGCGCACGGACTCAATGCTAAGGACACTGATGCGCTGGCTCGTGCGGGTGACCACAACGCCATCGTTGGTGAAGACCCGTCCGCCGTTCTTGGTCCAGGCTATGTCCAAGGGCAGATCGCCCTTGTTGACCGTGCAATAGGCCGAGACCATGTCCAGCTCGTTGATGCTCTCCTCCCCAAAGTCGAAGGGCATTACTTGGGGCAGTACTGTAAGGTTCGGGTGGGATTGATGTTCAAGTAAAAGCAAACAAAAGCCAAACAAAGCAGAACTAAAGCAACATGGATTAACCATTGACGGCCAGCAGCGCCGATTGACGCGTTGCTCCCGCGTTATTCGTGGCCACGCAGGAGTAGTTGCCCGCGTGACGGGCACGCACCGACTCGATGCTAAGGACACTGAGGCGCTGGCTGTTCCGATTGACCAGCAGCCCGTCGTTCGTATAGAGCCGTCCGCCGTTCTTCGTCCAGTAGATGTCCACGGGCAAGTCGCCCTTGTTGACGGTGCACGACACCGACACCATGTCCAGCTCATTGATGCTCTCCTCGCCAAAGTCAAAGGGCACTATCTGAGGCAAAACTGGGTGGGGGGTGTTCGGTTTTTTGTTTTTTTTTTTTTTATATATATTTCGGCGGAAAATAAAAGCAAACGCAAAGCAATGCAAAGTGAAATGTGAAATTTGAAATTCGTAAGCCAAAAAGGAAATAAAATCTCTTAACCATTCACAGCCAGCATGGCCCAATGTTTGCTCTCCCCCGCATTGTTGGTGGCCACGCAGGAGTAGTTGCCGGCGTGGCGAGCTCGCACGGACTCGATGCTCAGGACGCTCATGCGTGTGCTGGTCTTGGTGACCACAATGCCATCGTTGGTGTAGACCCGGCCGCCGTTCTTAGTCCAGGCCACGTCGATGGGCAGATCGCCCTTGTTCACCGTGCAGGAGGCGGACACCATGTCCAGCTCATTGACGCTCTCCTCACCGAAATCAAAGGGCACTATCTGAGGCAGTACTTAGATGGTTGCGGAGGGTGTAACAAATTAAAAACAATTGCTCTACAATCAAAGTACAACTACTAAGCGAACCAAGACAGACAATAACTGATCGAGAAAGAGAGTGAGTGAGTGAGTGAGAGAGAGAGAGGAGCATCACCGTTGACACGCAGCTCGGCCGTGTGGTAGACAATGCCAGCGGCATTTCGAGCCACACAGGTGTAGTTCGCCCTGTGCCGCGCATGCACCGACTCAATGCTCAGCATGCTGATGCGCTGCGTCGTCTTGGTAATCAAGATGCCGTCGTTGGACATGAGACGCGCCGCGCCCAGCTTCGGTTCCGGCGCCGTTGTCCAATACACCTCGAGTGGGGTGTCGCCCTTGTTGACCGTGCAAGTGGCCGACACCATATCGCTCATATTAATGGCCTCCTCGCCAAAATCAAAGGGCACTATCTGTGGCGGCACTAAGGTGGAACAAATCGTATTTTGTCGGTAGTGAAAGGAGCGACCAGCGTTGCGGAAGTTCATATATCCTTGCTGAAAACTCAACCCGCCCGAAATGGTAAATGGGCGCTCAGCCCTCTCGGAGGAGAGCTGGTGCAGTAATCGAAACCATCAACTTACCCATAACTTGCACTTCCAGCGAACCGCGTGCCGAGTAACCCTCCTGATTCTTAGCCACGCACGTGTAAGTTGCTTGATCCGAATTGCGTTCCACATTCTCAATGATAAGTGTGCCGTTGGGGAAGACCTTCTGCTTGCGATTGATGGGCAGCGGACGATTATCTGGGGAAGGAATTTATGTAAGTTAGAAATGAACATAGAAGAATCACAGAAAAAATATTCAATATATATTTGAGATTTGCGTAACTGCACTCAAATTTAATTCATTCGAATTGAATTGAGTTGAGTGAGTGAGCTACACATAGACAAATGAGTGGGTTTGAAGATTTTAATGTTAAAGACAAATGAGTGAGAGTGAGAGCATGCATAAGTCGGTAGAGCCGAAAGTGCACCGTATCTTTCATTTACTCGCATTCCCATTCATTCAATTCGTCTTACGAGAGAGCTCTTGTGCCTCTCTGTCCCCCAGCTTAGCACTCCACTTCGTTCATTTGATTTTCTAATCTGTGCAAACCTCTAGTCTCCCTCAATCACTCACCTCGCTCCCAGACAATGGAGTCGATGGGATAACCAGCAACAGGGCAAGTGACCATTAGAGTTTCGCCAGCGACAATTGCCTTCTTCTCCATTTGACGGATGTAGGGCAGGCCGTAGACATTGAGTTTGGCCGAATGCTCTGCCACGCCCACTTTCGATTTAGCTATGCACTTGTAGAGGCCACCGTCGTTGGCATGCACTGAGGTGATATTCAAATAGGAGACAACGTCGCCGTTCACAGTCACATATTGGCCCACTTGGTATCTGTCGTTGTTGGCGATCTTCTTGCCATCCAGTTCCCAGGAGATTTCGGGCGTGGGATTGCCGCCAGCCACACACTTGAGGAATACACTTGGTCCGGGCTCCATGGTCTCCTCCTGGAAGGCCTGACGAATGACGGGTGGATCGAAACGGCCACCAAGCTTGAGCTCAGCGCTGGCCTCGGCGGATTCCTGATCGTTGCGCACAAAACATTGATACATGCCCTTGTCCTCCTTCTTAACGGATTCGATCCTCAGCACGGGGTCACTGTGTCCAATGGCCTTGCCGTCCTTCATCCAGCTGACAGTCTTGATTGGATTGCCGGTGTACTGGCAGGTGAACACAGCGGGGCGTCCGAAGTCGATGGTCTGAGTGGGTGGGTCGATTTTGGCTGACAGTGGTGCAGTAACCGTGAGCACCGTCTCGACGCTCTCGCCGCCCACGGAATTGTTGACGACGCACAGATATTTGCCCGAGTCCTCGACAACGGCATCCTTGATGATGAGTGTGCCCGAAACCTGTTTGACGCGATCGTTCAACACAACGGCCTGCTTACGTGTGGTGCCCTCAATGAATTTATACCATCTGGAATGAGAGATACAGGTGAGTAAAAACAAGTCAAGCGATTCAAGTTGGCGGAGGAGAGCGGACACAGAACGAGCAAATGGCGTAGGGGAAAAGTCCCGCAATTAACAGTCACAACACTCACAGATCCAGGATCCAGGAGGAGTCTCAATACTTACTTGGTCTGTAGCCTCATGAGTAACTGATCTCTGATTATACCTACCTTAACTGTGAGCTGTGCTCAAATCATTTGCTTGTTCTGTGAACCGCTTTGGGGGAATGGGAAAAAGCTCCTAAGTACAAACGCCCTAACAGAAGTGTAGCTACCTATAAACAGGCACTGGGTAACCCTGCCCCGGACAATGACCTACAAAGGTGTCACTCAAGGGAACCTCATTGATTTCAATGCTCTTGATGGCGATGCGAGGCTTGACATGCCCAATGGGCTCTGTAAATTTCAACACGATCGAATTTGAAGGAAATGTCAACAATGTATACGACCTGCCTGAACTCTAGGGATTCTTGAAAGTTTGTTGTAGTACCTAAAAGCAGGCATAGGATATGCTTGTCCCTGGCACAGTATGGAGAAGCTAAGCCCGATCTTGCGCGTTAGCTCCTGCAAGCGATCGCCCGATATGGTGGGAGCTACGCTGCCAATGGGCTCTGAAATATAATGCCTCTAAATTTCTGATGCGAAGAACTATTGAAAACTGCCTGAACAAAGCGGGAACTCTCAGCACGTTACCTAAATGCAGGTGTTGGATACGATTGACCCAGGCACAGCATAGCCAGGTCATTGGCAGCTGAGATTGTCAACTCTTGTAAGCGACCACCGGAAATTTTAGGCGCCACACTGCCCACAGGTTCTGCAAAACATATTGAGCTTGTCATGTGGAATACATTCTATAGATATTCTTATTATATTCTTCTATTTATTTCAATAGTAGAAAACTGCCCGACTAACCGTATAATTGGCACGGGAAACGCCTGAGCCTGACAGAGTAGAGCAAAACTAGTGGAAATCTCCTTGACAAACGTAAAGCTTTTCGACTCGCCCGAGAAGCTAGGTACTCGAGCACCAATTGGTTCTATAGAAAATATACATTTTATCAAAATGAAATATGAGTGAGCTGAAAACAGACTGAAGGGGTTGGGGTCTACCTTATCAAGGGCACTGGATATGCCTGAGCCTGACAAAGCAATGCAAAACTCTGGCCAAAATGCCGCACAAATGTATAACTTTTCATATCGGAAGCGAAGGTAGGACCTTTTGCGCTGACAGGTTCTAGGAATATAAAATAGGGTCAGCATAAACTATATTTACATGAAAACTGTCTGAATTTGTACCTAAAGTAGGGCACTGGATAGGCCTGAGCCTGGCAGAGCAACACAATATCGCCTGAGCTAGGCCCGAGCAAGCTAGAGATTTTCGAAGAGCTTGCAAAAGTGGGAGCTTTGGCACCGACAGGCTCTGAAAAGTGCATTGTATGATATATACAGGTCGAATATAGGGAATTGAAAACTGCCTGAAGGAAAGGTTTATGGGAAAACTACCTCATTGTGGGCACTGGGTAAGCTTGAGCCTGACAAAGCAATGCAAAACTCTGGCCCACATCTCGGGTGTAGGAAAACGAATTGGAATCTGTTGAAAACGTTGGTGCTCTGGCTCCAATGGGCTCTGTGAATGCAATTTAAATAATTTAGCTAACTACGAAAACTGCCTGAAAGCGAGCTAGACCACAAAATAGAGTCTACCTCTGTTGGGGTACTGGATATGCCTGCGCCTGACACAGCAATGCAAAACTTTGGCCCACAGCTCGCGCATAGGAAAATGAGTTATAGTCCGTCGAAAATGTGGGTGCCCTGGAGCCAATGGGCTCTACAAATACATTTATTACAAATCATACATTTATTACAAATCTATCAAGACACTACAGAAAACTGCCTGAATAAAATGTAAGCCGCTTAGACTTGCCTAATAATGGGCACAGGAAACGCTTGTGCCTGGCATAATAGAGCGAAACTAGCATTAATGGAACGCTCAAAAATGCTTCCCTTGGAGTCGCTCGAAAATGTTGGTGCCTTAGCGCCGACAGGCTCTAAAAGCAAAGTAAAATACATATTTAGACTATTTGCCTAGGGCTAACAGAACCAGTTGACAAGCGTTAGTCCAAGCAGTAATTCCTACCCTACCTAAATATTGGCACTGGATATGCCTGAGCCTCACACGTCAGGGCCAAGCTGCTCTGCTGCGGCGCGTTTATGGTAAAGGTTGAGGCCACGCTGGGAAAGCTAGGCGCCTTGAAGCCAACAGGTTCTTAAAAATAAATACACATTAAATGTATTTAATATTAGACTAACAACTGGCTGAATGTTGTCTAGGTGCTTTTTATAGGGTACTAGGCTTGGGATTACCTAAAAACAGGCACTGGAAACGCCTGCGCCTGGCAGAGCATTGCGAAACTAGCGCCCAATGGAACCACTTGTTGGAATGTTTGCACGCCCGCGGGCACAGCGGGAGCCTTGGAGCCAATGGGCTCTAAGTAAATTAAATCGTTTGAAAATTAAACAATTTACCACTATTTGCAAATATCTATCGAAATCTGCCTGAATAAATAGGGGAAATTTCAATTAGCCTGAAGATGGGAAATTTGAACTTGGCGCCTTTTAACGCGTATTAGAAACTCAAGTAAAACACACTCGGAAATAATAAACTATTGCCACTTTAACTTTAACTTTGACCTTTTACTCGTTTGTTGTGAACGTGACCTGTTGACACAGACAGCGAAAGTCAGGGCAACCCCCAAATACGTTGAACTTCGCCGGCATCAAGTTATAGAAGAAAGGGAAAGTGAGAAGCAGCAGTAAAAGACAAAGCCGGCAATAACTGACGCACTCAATGCATATTTTATTGGGGTCAATGCTAAGCTTAAGGTTACCAAAAACTTAACAGCAACAACAATCATGGGGCATGCGCACTCTGTGCTTGCGGCGGCAACAGGTGGCGGGGAAAGAGTCGAGCTGAAAACACCAAGCGAAAGTTGACCCAAAAACGTGCGTTCATTCAAGAAACCGGTGTGCGAGCGAGATGCATGCCATCCACACGATACACACAAACAACGGCGTGCGCATGTAGGGGAAGTTTGTTATGGGAAATTTCGTGTGGAGCACGAGCATGCGCAGTGCGTGCAGAGAGCGCAGAGAGCACGAGAGAGCGAACAGCTGTGTTGTGCGTTTGTTTACAAACACAAGCTACGCACACATGCAAACAAAGCAGAGCGAGTGAGCGAGTGAGTGAGTGAGTGGTAAGGGCTGCATTTGAATTGCCTTGCTTGCGGTGCTCTTCTATGAATCTCCCGTTGCCGCCGATTTACGGTTTGTTTATTTAGCTTACTTTTTATGAGTGTGTTTGCGCCTATTTCGCTAGTGCTTCAGCTTGTCTGTGTGGTGTTTGTGTGTGCGTGTGTCAGACTGTGCTTGTGTTTGTCAGTCTGTCTGTGTTTTTATTGGTGTCTGTTCATGTTGGCGCGCACATTTTATGAATGAACCAGTGATTGGCCCCTCGCTTGGGGTTAAAGTTCACACGTCTCATACATTATGAAAGGCACGCATTATGCCACGAATGGCTGCCGACTAACCTGCTGATGGGCACCGGAAATGCCTGCGCTGGACACAGCAGAACTATATCTATGCCGCGCTGTCGCTCAATCCCCGACCATTTCGTATCAATGGAGAGCGTGGGACCCTTTGCCGAAACGGGTTCTATTAAGGTATATACATATATTTGGGGAATTTTATTATCATTTATTGCGAAATTGTGCGACTGACTGGAATGTTGGACTGGGGTAGATTATAGACAAATAAACAGTTACCGAAAACTTGGCGCCGGATAGCCCTGAGCTGGACAAAGCAGCGAGATATCTGTGCCCGCATGCAGCTCGAAGGGTTTACTCATTATGGAGGGAATGCGCGGCGCCGTGCTTGAAACGGGCTCTGAAAGTCATATCAAATCGATCATATCATCATCATAGGTACCTACAGATCTCCAATTAATCTATAACTTAGCTAAATTAACTCTATGTTTTGCTAGTTCTCAGTCTAACCTGAATGCTGGCACTGGATAAGCTTGAGCTGGGCAAAATAATGCCAAATTCGTGGACAACATGCGCTCGATCCACGAGCGTTTGATATCATTGGAGAGCAGAGTGGGCGCCTTGCCGCCAACGGGCTCTACACATAATCAAAGCAAAAATCTTGTAAGACTCTCTGTAAAAATTGCCACTGAATGTTGAGTTTCGGCTTACCGAAAACCGGGTGCTGGATAGCCCTGAGCTGGACAAAGCAGAGAAATCGTTTGAGCCTGACGCAGTTCGATGGGTTTTTGAACCAGTTCTGGTGTTCTAGGGGCGGTGCTTGAAATGGGCTCTGTAAAGTGTTTGTTAATGCAGTGAGAAATTGTAAATAATGCTAGCCTGATGTTGGTTTGGAATACTTTATATATGCATGTACACTAACACACCTAAAGCTAGGCGCTGGATAGCCCTGAGCAGGACAAAGAATAGCAGTGGATGAATGGAATGCAACCGTATTCGGCTTATACGTCAATGCATTTATCTTGGGCGGACTACTGCCAATAGGCTCTGAAAATGCCAGCGAAATTTTAGTGAATTATAATAAATAATTTGATAAACTGCCAAAATGTTGGATGAGAATGGGAAGTCCATTGGTTAGCTTACCGAAAACTAGGCGCGGGATAGCCCTGAGCTGGGCACAATATGGAAATGCTGGTTCGAGCAGCCACAATCAAAGGGCGCGACTGCAGTGGCGGCACTTTGGGCGCCGTGCTCGAAACAGGCTCTGAAATATTTTATTCAAGGCTTGAGCAAAGAGCTAGGATAAACTTACTAAAACACCTGAATGTTGAGTACTCTTTAGCTTGATGATTGATTTACCTAAATATTGGCACGGGATAGCCCTGAGCAGGACATAGCAAGGACAAGGTACTGGCGCCAGCATGCGTTTTCATATCGAATTTGGCCAGGGAAACGACTTTGGGCACAGTGCTGCTAATGGGCTCTAAGAGAAATATTCATTTACATGTGATAATCTACATAGAATAAAATCCCAACTGCCTGATTGTAAAGGATAGGATAAGTGCAGCGATAACCTTACCGAAAGGCAGGCACAGGATAACCCTGAGCTGGACAGACTATGGCTACATTTGCCTGTACCGCAACATATTCAAGATTGTTTTTCTGTATCAGAGCAACGCGTGGTGCTGCGCCGCTGATGGGCTCTGCAAATGAAGGCAAATAATTTACCATATCTCAAAATGGAATCTTGATTGAAAACTGACTGAATGCCTATTAAAATCTGAGTCCTGCCTATAAAACTTGGGGCTTTACCTAAAAAATGGCACTGGATAGGCCTGAGCGGGACAGAGCAAAGTAAAGCTGTTGCCCAGTGAAATATCCACATTTCGGGTCTTGTCGCCAGAGGTAAGTCGTGGACCCACTGTGCCCACAGGCTCTAAAGATATTTAAATAAAATTAATCTACTATTCCAATAGTCTATAAAAACTGCCTGAAGTTAGTTATTTAGTCACATTTACCTAAAAAATGGCATTGGATAGGCTTGACCAGGGCAAAAGAGCGTAAAACTAGCGCCCACGCGGGCTTCGGCATTCTTAAGACGATTCTCAACACTGATTTTAGGCGCAACGCTGCCAACGGGCTCTAAGAAAACACATAAATATTAACTCAATTAATGTTCAACTCTAAGAGCCAATAAACTGCCTGAATGTGGTTTAGAAGGAACTGGAGTTTACCTAAAGCCAGGCACTGGATACGATTGGGCGGGGCAAAAGAGCGTAAAAGTCGAACCGAGCTAAGCGGCTGCATCTTTCAGGCGTTCACCAACACTTATTTTGGGCCCAACAGAGCCAACGGGTTCTAGGGAAAACATATTTATATAATTGAAATGCCTTGAGAAGAGCTCTGAGCTAACACTTGAAAACTGCCTTGAATATGAGTACAAAGACCTGGGCCGCTTACCTATAGGCTGGCACTGGATAGGACTGGGCTGGACAAAAGATGCTCAGATCTCCCTGGACGGGCACCTCGGCATCCTTGCGCCGCTCCCCGATGCTAATTTTGGGCGGCACGCTGCCAACGGGCTCTTAAATTGAACAACTCATTAGAAAGTCAAGGAAGCACAACAATAACAATAACAACAAAAGACTAAGTGGCATACTTTGAAAACTGCTTAGAATTCGGGACTCATCGAAAGTGGAAATGGAAGTGAAGCAACTAAGCCGAAGCTCAAGCCATCACAACAATTGCGTGACAACATTGTTTTGGCCAGGCTGCTGTTATGAGTGAATGGGTTTAATCATGCGACAGCGAGAGGTGAGCGAGGGGGCGGAGGAGGAGGAAGCTCATGGCTGATTACAATTTGCAGCCAATGATGCTTGACGGCTTTACTCAGCTATAATTGGAAAAGTTTTACCTATACAAGGGCACCGGATAGGCCTGAGCAGGACAGAAAATGGCAACGGTCCGGCCCGCTCGAATGCTGTCGCGTGTCAGGCCATCCTGTTTGTTGACACGTGGCGCCACGCTGCCCACCGGCTCTGCAGGGAGTGAGTTCACAATTGAATAGGGGACTAGGCTCAGATATCAACTGGGAAAACTGCCAGGGGCAAAGGATACTCGACTCGATTTACCTATAGGTGGGCACAGGATACGACTGGGCCGGACATTGTATGGCAATCGCTTGAGTTGTGCTTATGCGATCATGATTGAACTCATCCCTGCGATTCACACGAGGCGCAACACTGCCAATTGGCTCTGTAAAGGGCGATTGAGTTCAGTTAGATCCTAACTTTGGCTAGCAAACGGCCTGAATGTCGCAGAGAACTAGACGCCCATGGCTTACCTAAACGCTGGCATTGGATAGGACTGAGCGGGACATAACAGCGCCATAGATCGATTCGATTTCGCCAAGAATATACCCAATTTATCTTTGATTTCTACTTTGGGCGCCACGCTGCCCACAGGCTCTGAAAAGTTGAAATCAATAAGCTAACAATATATACCTAAACTGCCCAAGTATTGGATTAGGGTATTACCTGTAAGCGGGCATGGGATACGACTGAGCCGGACAAAGCAGAGCTAAGGAGTTCTCGGCTTTGGCCAAAAATATGCCAGCTTTATCCTTAATTTCTACTTTGGGCGCCACAGAGCCAACGGGTTCTGTAAATTTGAGAAAGCATTTGAGAAACAACAAAACTTTGATTTTACAAACTGCTGTGGGTCAAAAGGTACTCGACTTTGTATTACCTAAAGGCTGGCATTGGATAGCCCTGAGCTGGGCAGACCAAACTTAAGGAATTTGTCGATTTGATGATGGATATTTTGACTTTATCATTTATGTCAACTTTGGGCGCCACAGAGCCAACGGGTTCTGCAAAGGCAATCCATATATGTAAAGAACTGGATATTCGATTGGAGAAACTGCCTGAATATTTCTAGGGGCTCACCTAAACGCGGGCATTGGATAGCTCTGAGCTGGACAGAGTATGCTTAAGGATGCATTCAAGGACTTTGAGGAAAACTTCAGCTTGTCATTCATGTCCACCTTGGGCGGCACAGAGCCAATGGGTTCTGTAGAGGATTACGATAAGCTCATATATAATATATGTATATATACTACAATAGAAACTGCCTGTGGCCTCACCTAAATGCTGGCATAGGATAACCTTGCGCTGGACAAATTAAGCTCAATGGCTGAGCGAGTCTTATAACAGACATTGCGACCTTATCTTTCAAATCAACTTTGGGCGCCACAGTGCCAATGGGCTCTATAACAAGAAAATCAATATGTAAAACGAATATACAATAAGCTTGTTCAACTGCCTAAATTGGGTTGTTTTGATATACCTAAATGCTGGCATAGGATAGCCCTGAGCTTTGCAAAACAGATTCAAAGAGGTATTTGATCTTTTTATGGCAAAGTCCATTTTGTCATGCATATCAACTTTGGGTGCCACGCTGCCAACAGGCTCTGCAAAGATTTTCTCATGTGAGCACCTTAAATTTCTCTTTTAAAACTGCCAGAGGATGGAGCATACCTGTAAGCGGGCATGGGATACGACTGAGCTGGGCAGAGCAGGCTTAAGGCCTGTCCAAATGGCTTATCAAGCCACGTTATGCGATCTTTGACATCGACTTTGGGCGCGACACTTCCCACAGGCTCTGCGAATTGAGAGATTAACTTAACCCAACATATCAAAAGCTACACTGAAAACTGCCTGAGAGGGAGTGGCTTACCGAGCAGCGGGCGTGGGATACGATTGGGCAGGACAAAGCAAGCTAAGGGATATGCCCTTTGGCTTATCTACCCATTTTATGCGATCATTGGGATCGACCTTGGGCGCCACACTGCCCACGGGCTCTGCAAGGATCGAGAATCTTAATAAAGTGCCAAATGGAGAGCAGAGCCTTGCCTGAATGCTGGGCGGGTCTTACCTAAACATAGGAACCGGATACGATTGAGCTGGACAAACTATGGCTAGACTATGATTGAGCGCTGCGCGAGCATAGTTGATCTCGTCTTTAATATCAACTTTGGGGGCGACACTGCCCACCGGTTCTATGGGTAGAGAATGCAAATGATGTAGACCTGAATGTTAGGCTAGCTATTTACCTAAATGCTGGCATGGGGTACGACTGAGCTGGGCAAATGAGCGCCTTGGATAGGCCAAGTTGGGTGCGCGCAAAGGTGAATTCATCGCGTGTATCAACTTTGGGTGCCACGGAGCCAACGGGTTCTACAATGGTAACATTTTCAACTATTTCGACTCGCTTATTTCATAATAAAAGAAAATATCAACTGTCCAAGTGAATGTTGACAAAGGGTTGCTCGGACTAACCTAACAATGGGCACGGGGTATGCCTGGCCAGGACATTGCATGTCGTAATCCTCATGCAACTTGACTTGCAGAACCTGAAACTTGTCATGCAGACTGCTAATTTTTGGAGGCACATATCCCACGGGCTCTACGAAACAAATACAAACGGCATATTGAGTTCAAACTAACCTAACAATGGGCACGGGGTATGCCTGGCCAGGACATTGCATAGCATAATCCTCGCTCAGTTTCGCTTGAACGAACTGAAACTTGTCGTGCAGATTAGTAATTTTTGGTGGCACTGAGCCAATGGGTTCTAATTATAAAATATATAAATATTTGTCATGGAATTATTGAAGTTCTAGAATTTATAAAGCCTGAAATGTGGGCTGGGACTATGCGACTTGCATGAGCGAACGTAACTAACCGAACGACCGGCACAGGATACGCCTGGCCAGGACACTGCATGGAGAAATCGTATCCCAGCTTCACTTGCATCAATTGAAATTTGTCATGGATATTTAGAATTTTGGGTGGAACAGCGCCAATAGGTTCTGGAATATTACAAGTATTAAGAGCTCTAATAAACATAAAAGAAATATTTATAGTAGAAACTAGAAAACCTCAAATGTTGGTAGGGACTCTACAATCAGAGCAAACAAATATAACTAACCTAACAATGGGCACAGGATACGCCTGGCCAGGACACTGCATAGAGAAATCGTAGCCCAGCTTCACTTGCATCAATTGAAATTTGTCATTGATGTTGAGAATTTTGGGTGGAACAGCGCCAATGGGTTCTGGAAAATCAGCAAGATTAAAACCTATCCAAAAATGAGTTAAATTGAAAGCAGCCTGAAGTTGAGAGGGATATACAGCTAAGCTAGCTCATCACCTGTTAATGGGCACTGGAAACGCTTGGCCCGGACACTGCATGGCATATTGAGAGCCCAGGGGAACTTCCATGGTGCGCACTCTCTCGAGTAGATTCAGCTTGGGTGGCACAGAGGCAACGGGTTCTAGAGAGGATAAACACTCGAATTGGAGCTAGGCTTAACAAATTGATCAACTGCTTGAATGTTGAGTCGGAGTTGAATTAGAGTTAGGGCGAATTAGAGTTTGGGGCAAGAAAGAGGCCTACCTATATGAGGGTATGGGATATGATTGAGCTGGACATTTCAGACTCAAACTCTTGGCCACAAATGCCCGCGCATTGGCCACTTCGTCGTCTATGCTAACTTTGGGCGGCACACTGCCAATGGGCTCTGAAAGGAACACGAAATTGTGACAGGTTTCAGCATTTGCCAATCACAAAAGCTGCCTGAATGTTTGATGAGCTCAAGTCCTACCTATAGGAGGGTATGGGATACGATTGCGCTGGACATTTCAGACTGAAACGGGCGCCTTGGACAGTTCTCGTGTTGGACAATTCGTCGGCTATGCCCACCTTGGGCGGAACACTGCCAATTGGCTCTGTAAGCATAAGCAAAATGTAAGACATTGCCACGGATTATTTGAAAACTGCCCAGGGAGCTGAGGAACTGACGTTTGGTCTAACAACATAAACAATTTAATTGCATAATATGCCTTGGTCAACTACTCGTAAATTGGGCAATTTGTAAAATTTAGAGCTCACAAAATGGCTGCGAGACATGCCAAAGGAGTTATGGGTGTACCTGAAGGCGGGCATCGGATATGATTGGGCCGGGCAGAGCAGGGCGAATCCGGCCTGCTGGGCTATCTCGCGTGTCTGCAGTTTGTCCTGCACGTTTATTTTGGGCTTGACAGAGCCAACGGGTTCTACAATATAAAATTCGTATTTCCTTTTTAATTTCATGCCCGAACATGCACTGAAAACTGTTTGTCTGCCTGTCTGCCTGTCTGTTGGTGTGGCTGAGGTAACAACGACTTGCACCTACCTAAAGGCTGGCGTTGGGTAGGACTGAGCCGGGCAGAGCAGTGAGTAGCTGTTATTCAGTTCCACGTCTATGAACTGGTGTTTGTCTTGCGGATTCACTTTGGGACGGACGCTGCCAACGGGCTCTAGAAAACGCAGTTCACTCTAATATCAAATACTCGATTTTACAATGTCTGAACTAACTGAATGTTGGGAGACTTGTAGACTCATCTTACTTGAAAACTGGCATTGGATACGATTGCACTGGGCACTGTATGTTGAAACTGTTGCCAAGCTGAATTTGCATCATTTTGAAGCGTTCAAGAAAGTTCAACTTGGGCGCCACACTCCCAACGGGCTCTGCAAAATGTTGATGGGATAAAAGAAACTCGGAGGAAACTCGCAGGAAACGACCAGAAAACTCCTTTAATCAGCTGAGATGTTGGGCTGGTACTTCAAACATATTACCTATAAGCTGGCTGTGGATAACCCTGAGCAGGACATAGAAGACTAAGGCTGTGCTGATTCTTGACTTTCACATGTTTCAGATCATCCGCATTCGATATTTTGGGACTTACGCTGCCAATGGGCTCTGCAAGTGAAGGAAACTAACTTATTGTAGCTAACCATTTGAAAACTGCCTTAGAGCGCATAGGTCAGGGTCTCTAGCGTTTATTACCTATAGAAAGGCTGTGGATATGCCTGAGCGGGACATAGCAAGCTCAGATCTTGGGAACTTTTGGCCTTTATGTGATTATAGTCGTCGCCAGTATTAATTTTGGGACTAACACTGCCCACAGGCTCTGCAAAGGTGAGGTAAGGTTTGTAAGCTGATTATATCAAGTCGAAAACTGTCTGAATTTGGAGATGACGAATAACTCCTATCCTAATCTTACCTATAAAAGGGCACTGGAAAAGCCTGAGCGGGACAGAGCAAGGTAATGCTATTCGAGAGCTGAACTTTGGTTGTGCGCGAATCATCGCCAGAAGTCAGTTTGGGACCAACGCTGCCAACAGGCTCTTTAAAATACCAAATCCAAATTTATATTATCAAATCTTGTCAAATCTACTTTATGGAAAACTCAGCCCTATGTTGGGATACGTAGCATTACCTAAAGTAGGGCACTGGATAGGCCTGAGCTGGGCACATGAGGCAAACGCTTTGATTTAACGGAACTCGGGTGAGTGTTATGTGCTCCTGATTGCCATTGCCACTGAGCTGGGGACTAACGCTGCCAACGGGCTCTAGATGGGAAATTTGTGTTTTATACATGTGTATAGGTTTATATATGGAATGCCTAAATGTTGGGCTGGTTTACCTATAAAAGGGCACCGGATAGGCCTGAGCTGGACACATAAGGGTCGCGCTCTGGGCCAAGGAAACTTTCGGAATTCGAATGGCATCATCGTTAGCTGTCAATCTGGGACTAATACTGCCAACGGGTTCTTTAGAGGGGGAAAAGCGAGATTGAAAATTGCAATTTCTACAATATAATTGTAAAGCCTAAATGTTGGGCTAGTTTACCTAAAAAACGGCACTGGATATGCCTGGGCAGGACACAGAAGCGTGGCGCTCTGACTCAAGTGCACTTTGAGTATGCGAGACTCGTCGCCACTCGTGAGACGTGGCCCCACACTGCCCACGGGCTCTAGGAATGGTTAAGCTCTAGTTATTCGATCATCTTCAGCTCGGCCTGCCCTCACGTTGGGATAAGTCTTACCTAAATAAGGGCACAGGATACGATTGTGCCGGGCAGAGCAAAGTTATGGTACGCTCAGCTGCATATTGCACTACTTTAATATCGTTGCCGGAGAGCAGACGCGGACCAACGCTGGCAACAGGTTCTTAAAAAAGGGAAAGCTCTAGGTTATGGCTACAGTCTGTGTGGAAAACTGTCCAAAGTTGGGTCTAGCTTGGGGAAATGTCATTGGCTGGCCCACCTAAATAATGGCGCTGGGAATGCCTGAGCGGGACACAGCAAGGTGAGGCTGTTGGTCGCCGCGCTCGTAAAGCTGCTACTGGTTTGGGTGGTTGGAAACTTGGGCGAAACCCTGCCGACTGGTTCTGTGAATGAAGCGAAACGGAAAATGAAATGAAGTTTTAGATTTGCATTGCGGTAAAAATATATGTGACTAAAACTATATAAATATATATAGCTGTTGTTGTTGTTGTTGTTTGGCACTTACCTTGGGCGCATTTCGTAAGAAGTTTCACGTGAAAATATTCAATTCAAATGCCCCGGGCCCCGGTAAGGCAAGCTCTTTGAGAACGGACCACAACTGACATTTAAATTTTTAGAACTCTCATTTGGCTTTATTTCAAGCTCATTGCATTGTCGAGTACCCTATCCCAACATTCAGGCAGTTTTCAATTTATTACTAAGCAACAATTTTTTGAATTTTCCTTCAATTCAACAATATTTAATTTATTTTCAAGTTCATTTTAAAATTTTTATTTAATTTGTTCCTTCACAAAAAAAGAGATTTTAAGCAAAAAATCTTTTTGATTGAATGTGGGAACATGGCAAAATAAATTCAAAATATTGTTACTGTTCAAATATTTATTAAAATATTTAAATGAATTACTGAGTAAGTTCAGTAACTCATAGGCCAAACAAGGAAAAAGTATAATATTATTATAATAATATACATTTGTCCTTGTTTTAACTTTTATATTTGGAATATTTTTTGTTCTATTCAATTTATTAATTTATTAAATGAAGCAAAATTTTATTTTAAAGCAACAATTTATAATTATATTGTGTATATTGAAATATATATAAAAGTAAGTATTTTATAATTTAAATAATTTAGTAAATATTCCAAATATTTTATTTTAAATCAACAGACCAAAAATGTATAGCATTTAAGCTAAGTATTTAAGGTCTGCTAGATTTATATAAGGCTAAGAAAATTTCATGCAATTTTATTAAATATTAATAAAATAAAAAATGAAAGATATTTTTTAAATTTTATATTGCTCATTTCATATTCTTTAGATGTGTGCAAACATTTAAAATCTACTCTAAATTTCATCTTAATTTATTTGCATGAAATTTACTTGGCTACTCTGAGCTTCAGTTATCAATATTTCTGATTAAATATATTAATTTCATAAAAAAAAAAATATTTTTATGCCAATTACAAAAATCAAAAGAAATATTAAATTTTTTTCTTTTGAATGTATTAATATTATTAATATATTTTCGATAAGTTTAAATACATATTCTTATAAAATAGTAATATTTTATATGCATATTTATATGCAAAAATAATATTTTAACTATCTATATAAAAAACAAATATTTTTATATTTTTTTTTTACATATATATATTTTTATATAACTTAATATAATATTTTTAAAACTAATTTTTATTTTCAATAATTCAATTTAAAACGTCAATATCAATATTAATAAATTTCCATTTACTTTTATGGATTTACAATCAATATACGATAACTGAAGCTCTTATTGTCGTGTTTTTGGTAATAACAAATTGGGCAACAAGGCCAACTTACCTGTAATAACCAAACGTCCTTTGGTTGCACTGAGACGCGTCTCTCCGGTCAAACGATGCTTGGTACGGCACTGATAGCTCTTGTATCCATCTTCGGGTCCAACTTCACGAATGTGTAGCTCACCGGAGGGCAGCACCAGATATTTGCCGTCTAATCGTTGATCAATTATTGTGTTAAAAAGGTAGTGTACAAAAAAATATATTAGTTATGCTGCGCCTGGGTTCAACTTAAGCTAACATATAACAAAGCCAATTATTATACAACTGCGAGAAACAACTTCAATTAAAATCAATTTAATTGAACTTTTTTCTTGACAGCTTCACAATTGAAAGGCACATAACAGCTTTATATACATATATTTACAAAGACTTTGTTGATTCATAATTTATCATTCTTTTATTGAATTGCTCAATGTCATTTCAAATGCTGTTTCAACTGTTAGTAACATGCAATGTGACTTTCTCAATGCGAATTGCTTTAGTCTAAGTCTTAGTCTATTTACAGTTGCCTTTTGCTTTTGTAAGTCTGACATTTAATATATGAATTTAATACATTTTAAAATGATATTTTAATGGAAAAGTTAAATTATTTTCCATTTTCTCAGTCTTACAAATGGCAAATGACAATTTGATTAAATATAAATACAAATCTTATAACTAACTATACACCGTACAAGCATTACTTTTTTATTGCAAAGAAATTGTAGAAAATATTGTCTTATAATATTTATAGTATAGTGGAAATTATTGTTGTATAATGAAAAACATTAATCTGCTGTTCTATATATATCAGTCCATCTATTCAAGCAACTAAATTTGTGTGCAACTGCCTTCCTTTGGAGGGACCCAAGAATAAAACGTCCGATCGCCTCGACTTTCAACTCAATAATGACTTTCTGTTTCCTTGGCTCCTCTACAGCAAGCGAGCATCGGGAACGTGAGCACCCGAAACACGACTACAGGCAGAGCGAGCATATTGAGTGTGCCATTCCCGCTCTGCCAGCATCAAAATGAAACACTGGTGTTTCATGCATGATTTAATTGAGTGATACAACGTAGCCTCTTTTACAATGCTCTTATTTAATCTCTTGACTTCAACTCTCCATTTGACTGTTGAGAAACGACTACAATACTCATAATATGAATATGTTTCTAATTGCCTGGAGATTATGTATAAAGTATGAAATAAATATATGTATATAAATATTTTCTTAAGCTTTTCATCGAATATTTGTTTCAAATAGATTTTTAATGAATTTAACTATTTATTATACTCTTTTTTTGAATCTTGTATTCTATTTTCTCTGAAATTAAATCATTAAATTTTTTAATATATTATATATTTGTTTAAACTTTTTACTAAATAATAAACGGTAAGTCTTTCAGATCAAAATACTTTGTAATTAAAAAACTTTTTATATATATTTGTAATATATATATATTTTTTGTAATATCCTTTTTAAGTTGCTTCATAACTATGTCAGCAAGGACTATAAATATTTTCTACAATTTCTTTGCAATATTTCCATATACAATATTCATGCAGTAACAAAAATGCAAATATTTTTCTCTTTGATTGCGGATTATCAATAGATAGGATGATATTTTGTTAAATGGCCTCTTAGGGCCTGTGATATGTATTTTATATGTTACATGTATTTATACAGTCTGTACAAACTGATATGATGTATTTATTAGCATTTTTGTTCATACATATTTACAGTACAACTATTTACACTAGGCTACAAAACAACGCTACTTTCAACTACATGAAGGGGAGGGTTCATGTGAACGGGTTTGTTTGGGTAAGTCAGGAGCGACTTTTGGAGTGGGGAAGGGATTTGAAAATAAAAAGTGGAACTTTAGAGTTTTGGAGGGCAAAAATAAAAATAGTAAAGAGAAGGAATTTGAAAGTAAAGCAAAAGATATCGAATGCCTAGCAGCGCAGCAGTTAAGGGCCTGTTAAGAGAAAGGCAAGGACCAAGGCACTGAATGAATTGAATTGATCGAGAAGCTGGCATTGAAATTGAAATTGATATTGGACGGGATGAGTTGTATATTTAGTTCGTTGAGTCTGGGTGTGTGTGTGTGTGGCACTAGAAACAAGTCTAACAGTTAGAGAACTTAATGCTAGTGGTTTACCGCTAGCTGTGACATCGGCCTGCGGATATATCTCACGCTCCTCGTCCTCAACCCACGAATCGACCATAATAAAGTCGGCAACAAAACTGGGTATATGACATTTGAGAATGGCGCTATTGCCGCGCAGAATGGACTCGTCCATGACATTGACGCTGTACGATTGTGGCACAACTATACAAGAGAGTGGGAGAGAGAGAGAGAGGGAGAGATGGTCCTCCATGAGAAACGATTTAAAACCAAGGATAAATCATAAGGTGTTTAATGGACGGGAGACCCCCTTCATGTTTCTACTGTGGCATCTCTTAGTAGTATCTCTATACGCGTTAATTATGTACCCGTTATGTTCTTGGTATAGACACCGCCCTCGGTATCGATCCAATCGGTAATATCGATGTGATCCGCCACAAACGACGGCGTCTGACACTTGAATATTGCTGCATTGCCCTTGATCACATACTCATCGTATACTTGCGACTCAAAGAACTGTTTGACCACTGAAATGGCAATGTGTGAGATATCGGAATATGATACGAAAAAGCAAAGATAATAGAGGAGTAGAGTTTAAAGTGAGGAACAATGGAGTGTGGTTCTGGCTACGGACTAGTCTAACTTAATCAATTAAATGCAATTAACGGTATACCCATGGACTCGTCGGCCAGAGGGCGAACAATTTCGACGCCCTCCTCGTCTAGCCAGGCCTCAACATCTATGAAATCGGCCACAAACGAGGGCACCAGACACTTGAGCGTGGCTGCATTGCCGCGCAGCACAAATTCATCGATGACGCGTGTCTGATAGAACTGATGCACAACTGGTTGAGAAACAAAGAGTTTTGGGGGCGCACAAAAAAATATGATTAAAGAAATTGTGGGAAAAAAACAAAGTGAATTAAGGGAGAAACTATATGGAATTGTGGACTGTCCAAGGAGAGAGTATTTTCTTAGACGAAAATTCTAATTAGAAATGCAACCGATTGTACCCGTCTCCTGGTCACTGTTGGGATAGTAATTGCGACCCTCTGAGTCCAGCCAGAGATCAACGAAGACAAAGTCAGCCACATACGAGGGAATCTCACATTTCATAACTACGGAATTGCCGCGAATAACATATTCATTGTCAGCTTCCGATTCATAGGACTGAATGACAACTGATGCAAAAAAGAAAATTAAAGTTCAAGTTGAAAAGTGGGAAAATAGAAAACTTAGGGAATATCATTGTTAAAACTATGCTAAGAACTATGACATATAAGCAAACATAATTTGTTGCGACTGTACCATAGGCGCCTGTTGAGTTATCTCGCCACAATTCGACGCCCTGATCATCCACCCAGGCCTCGATCTGCACAAAGTCAGCCACAAACGAGGGAATCTTACATTTGACTACCGCCGCATTGCCCTTAATGACATACTCATTCTCGGCCTCGGTTATATAGAACTGAGAGACGACTGCGTGAGACAGTTGGTAAATGAAACAAAAGCAAATTAATATACATAAAGCTGTGGATTTGGTTGGGATGGGAGGGGGCTTTGTAACTAAGCTTAACTAAGATCGAAAATCAAATCGAGGCACACCATAATTATCGGAGAAGGACAAGACATTGCCCTCCTCATCGATCCACGACTCGACACGCACAAAATCGGCGACAAACGATGGAATGGAACACTTTAGAACGGCGGCATTGCCTTTAATGACATACTCGGTCATAATTTCGGCCTCATAGAACTGATTGACCACTGCAAATGCGTTGAGAAACAAGCGGGGAAATAAGAAAATTATAAATAAGCTGGAAGTTAAAGGGAAGTGGGAATCCCAATATTGAATTAGTAGAAACTAAACTAGTTTACTCTTTTATCTTTTAATGTGCTTAGTAATACCATAATTGTCAGAGTAGCGCAGTTCGTTGCCCTCCTCATCGATCCATGACTCAACCCGAACAAAATCGGCAACAAACGACGGAATGGAACACTTAAGTACAGCCGCATTGCCTTTGATCACATACTCCATTAAAATATCGGCGCCATAAAACTGATTAACAACTGGGCAACAGAATAGAAACGAAACGTGTTTAAAGAAAAGAGTATAGTAAGGTCAGGAATTGTGGGAATGAGGAATTCGGGAAGCTACTGCTTAAGCATACGATATAGAAGACATCTCGAGGCAACTACCAAAACTATCCTCTGGTATATACTCCGTGCCATCGCTAGCCACCCAGGCCTCAACCCGTAAAAAGTCGGCCACGAAACTGGGAATGGTGCACTTCAGAACCGCCGTATTACCCTTGATAACATATTCCGATACAACCTCAGCTTCGTAGTACTGATTAACGACTGCAAAAGGGGGAAAAGTATTATGAAGCAACAAAATGCCTAGAGAATATAGAGAAATACCACGCGCTGTAGAAGTTAAGTTAAATGAAAAGAAAATGTTAAGTAATGGGGAAAATTGGAAAATTGGAATTCCTACATAGATGCCATATAAACTGTTAACTGTTAACTGCTTAGCTAATTATGATGTACCCATGTTGCCCTGTTGCTGATCGTCGAGTGTGCCATAGAGCTGGCCCTCTTCGTCTTGCCAGGAAACCACCTGGACAAAGTCCGCCACGAACGATGGTATGGAACACTTGAGCACCGCCGAATTGCCTCGGATGACATACTCATTGTTAACTTCCGATTCGTAGAACTGCTGCACAACTGAAGTTCAGATGAAAATGATTTTGTGAGTGGAGAAGAGAGAGGAGGGTGGGTGGTGGGGCAGAGTGCCATAACACCTTGCGTGTCATGGGCGTGTGAAAGTTTGTCAGCCGCCTAATTGAAAACGCAGAGCTGCGGCCCTTTAAGAGACAGCAGTACGCTGAGCGCATTTAATGGACCTTAATGCGCTATTTGATGAGAGACATGAGAGAGCACATAAATATTTAGTTATGCTCGAGCCAACTTCCCTGAGAAAGTCTTTGGTTGCGCCAGAGAGGTTAATAATCATAGTTTAAGAACATGGCTCATAGACACGCATTGAGAAAACAGGCAACGAGATAGAGATAATATACATAAATACAGAAAATGAAATAAGTTAATGAAAACATAATTGGTTGTGGTGTGGTATGGGGGAGCAGGGCTTACACAACTGTACAAAAGACTCTCAGTATATATGTAGCATAACCTCAAGTTGAGAAATTATTGTAGATTGTTGCTTAACAAACCATATTCAGTGCCTGGTAAAAAGTCCTCATTCTGATCCGTGTGCCAGGACACAACACTAACAAAATCGGCCACAAACGAGGGTATCTCACACTTGAGTACTGCCGCATTGCCGCGTATCACGTAAGCCTTATTTACATCGGTATCGTAGTATTGGGCAACGACTAAAGTAAAGCCATAAAGCAAAAGAAATTCAATCATAGGTAAAGCCAAGCAGAAGCCAAGCTAGGAACTAAAATTAAAGAAAATAAATAAATATCGAATCGTAGTCGGAGGGAAAACACTTTACGAAGCCCTGGCTGATTGATGTTGACCTAACCAGTGTTGGTTAATGGCGTTAGCTCTTTGCAATTATACAACTGTGTGGGCTCTTTATTTTACAGTTATTAGTGAAGCATTTGATTTGGTGTGGGTTGTTGTTTATGTGACTAGTACTTAGTACTTGGTACGTTGTGTTGGTTAACGAGTGTTTTCTGTGTGTGTGTGGGAGAGAAAGCGAGAGTGTTGTGTGTTGTGTTGGGGTATAGTTTGCAAAAGTAGTTAAAGTAGTGCTGTTTTGCAACACACACGCACAAGCACTCATAGACATAGAAAAGCACACAGACACACAGAGAGATGAAGAGATCGGGACTATCACACACCATATTCAGTGTCTGGATAAAAATTCTCTTCCTGATCGGTATGCCAGGAGATAACATTTACAAAATCTGCTACAAACGATGGTATATCACACTTCAATATGGCCGAATTGCCGCGTATGACAAACGCCTTGTGTATATCCTCTTCATAGTGTTGCGAAACGACTAAACATATAGAAGAAACAAAATAGATAATAAGATGGGGGAAAACAATTGTTGATTTGAAATGGAAAATTAATGAAGGTATTTCGTATTGATGCCATGATCATGCGTTTTAGTACACCTAAACCTAATTCTATAGAGTATACATAGAGTTCTAGCTAGGCTGAGAAGGCATTGCATTGTCGTCGCACCATATTCTGTGCCCGGAAAGTAGTTCTCCTCCTGATCGGTATGCCAGGAGACAACCTCAACGAAATCGGCCACGAACGAGGGTATCAGACACTTGATAACCGCCGAATTGCCCCGAATCACGTGCTCCTTGTTCACATCGGCCTCGTAGTATTGCGCAACAACTGTAAGTGATTTGTGGAGGGGGGTGAAGTGATGTGAAGTGAAATGAAGTGCGTTTAGTTTAGAATTTGTGCTCTATGAAGAGTCTCACGCTCGAAACACCTGTGCAACCTTGATGACTTTTATTTTTGCTCAGCCAAGTTCCTGGAAACAATTTGCGCATTTCCTGTTTGTCGGAAAACAATTAAACGAGCCAATTAAGTGGAAAGTGCGAAGTTAACATAATCACAGCATAAAGCCCAGTCCAAGCTTCATATTAATTAAAGCCATTTTATCAACGCGAATTTCGGAGGTGTAGCCCGTGCTCGAGAGACATAATTCATGTCGAGCAACAACACGTCTGGCCATTATCATCGCTCGCCACTTTCAGCATATTTTTGTTGGCTCTAAACAAACATGATAAATTCACTTAGTTAATAGGAACTGAGCCGAGCCGAGCCGGAGCCACAGCCAAGCGGCTATAATAAGTAAGAGGGGGGAAGAGAAATAGGTAGAGCTTGGGTTAGGTCTCATAACGTGAGCTAATGGCTGACTAACACGTTGAGCTTTGGGCGTGAGGAGGCCCATGGCTGATGACTAAGCGTCAGGTGGCGAACCTTTAGGGGTTGCTCATATGATTGTAACATAATTAGGAAAAAGTCATTAACTTTGGCCTATTTAGCGCTGGTTTATGCAAGCGGAAGTAATGGATATTTCCACGGTGAGTTGATTGACAGCGCAGACAGACCAGGTTTGGGATCTTCTTGCAGCATACGAGCTCCTGCTCGGTGTTTACCTCGACTACAGCTTCGCGACGATAGAGGCAATGCATCATCAACAACAACAACAGCAACAACATCTTTGCTTACACAACGATTAATTGCAGTGAAATTGCTTAGACGAACCGACCCGACAATTGGCTTAACATATGGCTAGCACTGGAGTTGCCCCCAACAGCGAACTTTAACCGAAAAAGTCAACGGGCAACAATTGTTGCTGTTTTTTTTTTTTTTTTTTTAACACCTGCAATTGCTGCAATCCGACAAGTGAGGAAAGTTGCTTCCAATTAAAATTTTTTGGTCTTTTTTATGCGCAAATTTAAAGCAAAATTTAACAAATATTTTTCTATTCTATGCCTAGCAAATTCTTATGTATCCGGCAAATCTGTTAACAACGTAGAACTCTTGCATAGCCAACGATGTACTGCTCTGAAATGTGCTAAGAAAGTGGAAAAATAATATATTTGAGTGCAGTGCAAGCGTCTGGATGTTGTTTATATAAATATATCTATATAACAAGCTCGGACAAGTATTTTGTAATATTAATTATTTTTCAATATATTAAAAACTTATAAACTCAAATTTTATAAAAGTTTATAGTTTTTAATTTATTATATTTTATATTTATATATTGTTTTATTTTTATCATTTTTTAATATTTAATTTTTAAAAATTGTTTTATTTTTTATTGTTTTTTTTTTGTATTTTTTATTTTTATTTTTATTTATTTATTTTTTTTTTTTTTGTATTTTTATTTTTATTAATGTAAAGAATATTTTTATTTTTTATTTTTAATTTTATGATTTTTTTGTTCTTATTTTTCATAATTTTTTATTTTATTATTTATATTTTCTATATATTTTTATATTTTAAATATTTTATTTATTTTCCATATAATTATATTTTATCTTTTAATATTAATTTTTTAATGGAGGTCTAGAATGCCATTAGAATTATTTATTATAATTTGTTTGCTTATAACCTAACGAATATTTTTTAAATATTTTAGGAAATTCTGAAAAAATAAACTTTCGTCTTTTGGAATATAAATAAAAAATAAATTTTAAAAGTGTGTAGTTAAAAGCACGAATGAACTTTGAATAAAATTTCTCATAATATTATGAATTTTATACATTATTTAGTTGACATCTAAAAAATCAAAGAATATCATAGTTTTATATTGAATAATCATTTCAAATTCAAGAATATTTCCCTGATAGCCCTAGTAATGACTCCGAACAACATCCATTGCACTTGCTCTGCACTCGAGTAGACTCCAACGTGCTCTCTCTAGAACACCGCCAACATACCTGCGCGCACATGCACATCCCGGGAAATGATGGAGCCGAACTGATTGCGGGCCAGGCAGGCGTAGACTTGGGCGTGAACTTCCTGGCGATAGTCCTCGGCGCGGAAGGGCGGGAAGACGAGCTTGCCATCGGATGAGATCTGACGCAGGCCGGGCACATCTCCCACGGCGGTGCCATCGCTGCGTACCCAAATGATTTCTGGCATTGGATTTCCGCTTGCTTTGCATTCAATTTCGGCGCCAGTTGAGTTGGAGAAGTCAATGCGATTGGTCGGTTCCTTGAGGAACACTGGTCCCTTTTGGTCGGCATCCGGTGGATTGGCAGCCAAAGTGCTGCCAATGTTGGCTGTGATAGAAAGAGAGAGAGAGAGAGAGAGAGAGGGAATACGATCGAGAATTAGTACAATGCAATTAAAAGTTCATAAAGCATTTTAAATATTCAGGGCAAATACAACGGAAGTTGTGCCTAGATGCTCAAAGTCCGCATATACATATATTTGTCATCATATTTGTCAGCCATCAACTCGACTCAATTGTCAACTGTTCGGCTTTTGTGCTGCCCGCTGCTGCTCAACAATTGAATGCCATGGATCAGTGACTGTGCCGCAGCGCACTCGAACGGGAGTACGTACTGAAGTGTGTCGATGTTGCTCTGACAACAACAACAAGAGCATCAACTACTAAAAACTGGTCTTTCATTTCCTCTGCACACACTCACACACACACACACTCGCACACACACCCACAAAACGCAAACCTCAAACAAAAGGCAACGGGGAAAAAAATCGTTCGTTGACACTTTGGATGCTGCTGCTGCCGCGGCTGCTGCTGCTGCTGCTGCTGTACAACAAAAGCCAGCAGAGATCAGCGCATAGAGCAACCAGGTCGAGGGACGAGCACAAAGAACCAACTGCCAGCAGGGGCTGGGATTGTCACTCTTCCATTGGCATCCAATTTCGTATACAATTTTATGCACTGGCATGCTCCATGCACCATGCCACGCCTCTTCCGCCCGCACAGGTGTTTGCAATCAAAATAAAACTATCCGCAGCTTGTATGAAAAATATGAATAGCCCAAAGTAAATAAATGTGCCAGATTTTATTTGAAATTTTGTTGAAAAATCTTAGCATATTTAACTGAAACTACGGCCCATTTTCACATTTCTCAATTTTCAATTTTGGGCTTGAAATTTTTTTTTTTTTTTTAAGGAAAACGTAATTTATATATCTCAAGGCATCAGGTTTCAGTTAGAGCTAACAACTGTTGCTTAAACAGAACTTGAGGTTAAAAAATTTTTTTAAATATATGAATAATAAAATTGCAAATATTATATTGAAAAATTGTTGTAATTTATATAATTTAATTAAATATATTATTTTTATTCTATTATTTTTTTTTATCTATTATTTCACATAATCTTTTAATTTATATTTATATTTTTAATATTAATTAATATTTAAACATTTTTTATTCTATATTGTAAATTTATTGTTGTTATATTATTGTATTGTTTATATTGAATTTAGAATTTATATTTTAAGTTTAAGCTTATTAATTTTTTTTTAATGTTATTAAATATATTTTTTGAATTATTACTGATAAATTTATATGATGGAATATTTATTTATTATAATTTTATGTATATAATTTAAATCCATAAAATTTATTCTAGCTTAAAGCATTTTTGTAGCATTTTAGTTACTACGAATTTTTCGCATGTCCTTCGGTCGCGCATTGTTTAATTTTTTTTATGGGTCATGTGGGCACTTGTCACTAATTTATCATTTTAATTCTGGCAATAATTAATGTTCAGCTAGGCTTTCAAAACAAACGGCAAGAATTGCAAGCAAATGAGCAGCGAGAGTAATTAAAAGTTGGGCGCGCACAGCGGGACAGAGCTGTGGGTGTGTGTGCGTTGCCGTTAGCTCGCTAGTGCTGTAAAACACCAAAATAATTCTCAGAGAGTAGAATGAATGAGTAGAATGAATGAACATAATACATTCAATTTAGGAGCGTTTTACCAGAAGCGTTTTGCCACATGCGGTGAGCTCTTGTCTTTGAAAAAAAAAAAAAAAAATTAATTAGCCAAATTTAATAACAAGTATGGGGTCGTCATGAATGCTCTAGGGCGTGCGAAATACCTAAAAAATGAGTAACACTTAAGTCTTAAGTGTATTGGACCTATTCCTCACATTTCCACAACTTCAAGTCCAAAGTCTTGGGTCTTTGCACTCCCCTTTCCCCATGTGGAGTCATCAATTGTTTGGTCTGTTTAAGGCACCGCAAACTTGTAGCCCAATAACGACAATTCCTTCACTTTATAATGCAGGAAATGCGCAGACGACGCGCCAAGAATTCACAAAGAAGCCAATTCCTTTTCGAATATTTAAATGCGCAGTCGCAGCCAGATGGCTGCCACATGAACGTCATCAAGTCTGCTGGGAAGTGGGCACGTGAATCTACACTGTATATCTAGACATTTATGAGTTATAAACACTTACATATATATAAATGCATATGGATATATGTACATATACATATACGTTATATACACGTTCAGCAAAATGCCAAACAAAAGACTCGAAAATTGTGGCGTTGCGAATCAAATTATATATTTCAGCTGTTACACAGATGGTTTTCACTTTTGTTTTGTTCTTCACAATAAGGAAACTATTAGAGAGCATAAGTTAGGCACATATCATCATCATCATCAATCAGCCATCTTCTGAGTTTCGAATTGCAATACCCTAGAGCTATTGAAGAATATCAAGAATATCTATAATCATATAAAACATACTTTTTATATTTCTAATTTGCAATGATTCAAGTGTAGCTATAGACATCTTTAGCATTAGTTTATCTTTAGTATTAGTATGAGCTCTAGTCATATTTAAATGCAATACAAATTCTTGCTTTTCAAGTTTATTTCCAATCATTTACATATAAAGCCAATTTTGAACTAATCCATATTCGACACTTTAACATTTTCTGAACCTATAAAAGGCATACGCAAGAAGCATAAACACTCGTAGCTGTTCCCTTAAAATATATATATTATTTGTCAAGAGAAACAGGTTGATTTATTTATAGTCTGTCTGCCTGTCTTTATGCTTTAAACTCTCCCACAGTAAGCGCATATCAAGTTAGCTTCTTATTTAGTTTTATTTTAACTACATCGAGCTAGAGTTACTAAATATGCTATATATATATCTATTTAAGATTCTCTGGCTTGCTCTATCTTATCTGTCTAAGAGATTACTCTGCAGAGAATAACAAATCTATTGACTTTGCCTCCAAGAACATTTAAGAATAGTTGAAGAACATAACTTTTAAATTCATTCTCTTTTAAATACTTTATATATTCATTGTATAGACATATTTTTAAGACATCAGCAGGCCACAAAGTCCAGGACATCTGGAGAAAGAAAGACCAGAAGCTCTACGCAAACTAATAATTCGCAGTTAAAATATAAAACCACTTTTTGAACAATACTTTAGAAACTTTTCAATTTTATGAAAACTAATGTAAAACTCCCTCCATTATACAAAACATACGTATATACCCATATTGTTAATTTTTAACTATATATATATTTCATTTATCTTACGTACAAAGCTTACGAACAATTCGCAGAAGTGATATGCAAAATATTGAATTACACTCAACAATATTCTTCGTACACTTTATGGAATTGAGTCTATTTGCTGTGAGCTTTAAAATGCGGCTGTCTTAATGAGATTTAAATAATAAATATTACTTTAAAAAAAAACTAATTGCAGGGCATCTCTTAGTGCTCCATACCCCACTGCCAAACTTCTACCCATTACACTTGGCTTTATACAACGTCTTCTTCATTTCGTTGCACTGCTTTGCCTCGACCTTTTGGAATCAGAGTGGTTTTTTTTTCCTTTTTAGGAAATCTTTTCGACAGGTGTTTTCGGCATGGACATATTAAAGTGGCTCGGTCAGTTTTTACCCTATCTTGAGGTTTTTGGCAAACGGCAAGCACAATAAACAAACCAACGGAACCGGTTTTATACTTCTTTTTTTTACAATTTTTTTTTTTTTTTTTTTTTTTTTTGCCGGCAATCTCTTTCCAGATGCTGATGACGCTAGCAGCTGCTCAACTCATGCGATTTATCTGAGCAAAAAAAAAAACTCAACTTAATTGCGTCTCTCAATTCTCTACGCTCATAGAGCACAGATATAAATATAGCTATATATATATATATATATATATATATATATATACATATATACAACTTGGCGACTTCTGAGTGCAGTAAATATCTCATAATTCTGTATGTGGCAAAATCATTAAGTGCGTAGGGGATTGCAAGTGTCGTTAATGGGTGCTAAGGTCACGTTGCCCTCTGTCATTCGAGTCTAGAATCAAATGCAGGCAATGCTGGCGCCACAGTAAATAAACAGTAGCGCGAACAGCGACAGCCACAGTGCGAACTAAAGTAAACAAATATGAGAAAAGCATTTGCCTGAAAGCATGTAGAAATGACGCATAGCTAGAGAATTTCAATGACTTGAAGAGAAAACATGGAGTATTATTGCTAAGAAACAGATGACAGGTAATATTATAACTGCATATGCGATATATGATAAGTAAGTATAGATATATCAATATAGATATTCCCAATTGTACTTTCAATGCCTGCCAATGCCTTTGCCTATTGACGCCCCAGCAATACCCAATCCCAGCCCCGCCCCCGTTAATTAGCCTTTGCTCCGTTACACTTACAATGCCCAAAACAAAACACGCAATTATTTGTAACGCCCATCGATGATGCGTGCTGGGAAAGCAATGAAAATGAAAGGAAATAAGAAATTAATAATTTCCTGTCTAGCCAAAACAAAGCGCAGAAGCTCAATAGGCACACGTATGACGACTGACGCGCCCCAAATATGCCGTTCAACACGCACCTAGATTACAGGTCGCAGGTCACAGGTCACAGTTGACAGGTCAGTTTGGAGGTTGGCTTACCACACACACTTACACACACATTGACAGACACGCAAACGAAATTTTATTTTTATTACGAGTAAAACAATAGAAATATTTATAGAGCTGTTTTATAGGCAAGCTCTCCTAATTTAAGAGTCCACATACGACATGATCCATGTAAGATTCTATATAATTTTAATGGATATTTATTTAGACAACTTAGTTATTTTTTATAT
Organism: Drosophila arizonae; assembly: GCF_054131065.1. Lineage (NCBI taxonomy): Eukaryota > Metazoa > Arthropoda > Insecta > Diptera > Drosophilidae > Drosophila > Drosophila arizonae. The sequence continues at coordinate 16,415,140 of NC_142925.1, read as the reverse complement.
TGTATATCCTATGTGTATATTTATGTATATTATTATAATAACTAATCAACAAAATGATAAGATGTAATAGCATATAAAATGGGAGGGAAATGTAAAAAAAGAAGTGATAAAAAAATAAAATAAATTAATAAATAATAATTTATCAAAATTATACATATATATAATTTACCATAAAAAATGTAATATGATAAAATTGATAAAAATAAAATTTACCAAGTAAATTGATCAAATAAATTAACATAAAATGATATGAAAAATTAATGTAAAATTTATCATAAATATAAAATACATCAAATAAAATAAATTTATGATAAATATAAAAATTAATAAATATATTTCATAATATTAATATAAATAATAAAAATTCATAAATAATAGAAAACATTTTTAGTCAATATATAATTTATTATAAATATTCATATTCATCAATTGATAAATTAAAAAAAAAAAAAATAATAAGAAATATATTTGATAAAATTAATAAAAGTTTGAAATTAAAAAATAATATTGTAGAATATATATTTAGGCCAGATATAATTTATTATAAATAAAAAATAAAGATATGTGAACTGAATTAATAAATTAATACAAATTACAAAATCAATGTAGCTATATCGATACAATCATTAAAACTGACAATATATATATATATGCCTAAATTTAAAACAGATTTTAGTATTTCGTTTTAATACCTCTTATAGCCTTATACATATATAAAGCACATTTCTGTGTGTGCTTTGCGAGTGGAAAGAAGAAACATCTGCTGACAAGCATAAAAACCTGTTCGCCAGCTGTTCGAGCACCGCCAAACATTTCGAATTGGTCTGCAGCTTTGCCCACTCATTCACTCATTCGCTCATTCATTAGATTCGTGTCGCGGCTAAGACCCACACAGAGTCACGTGTAGAGCGGCCCATGCAAGCTTTAATAAGTGTTTGGCCAAACTGCAATTAGCTAAATCTTACTACAACGTAGCCCACGCGAAGCTGACTTAGAATTCGAGCAAGCTAGCACCGTCTGCTCGGTGCCCGTTCGCTACTCAATTAAAGTTAGCGGCGACAACTAAAACCACAGCCAACCAACTTGTCCACCTTGTGGTCTGTTGATGGAAAGGTGACAAGACACATAGAGAGAGAGAGAGAGAGAGAGAGAGAGAAGAGCACGTGTGTGTGTGTGTGTCTCGAGTTTGAGCGGCTTGGAGCACGTGAGATGCCGTTAAGTTGACAGGCGACAGGAAACGGGAGACAGGAGATGGAAGGCAGGAGTCGTGGACCAGCATGTGGTTGGGTAGTCACAAATGAGAGTATTAGGTAGAGCGCACATGAAATTCTGTTATGCACTGAGCGAACTGCCAGCACAGTGGGACCAAAGCTAACATAATTATAAATCGATTTCAACTAAAGCGCAAGTCGGGAATGCCCGACTAGGAGAGAATGATCCTTAACGGATCAGCGATTTCAAAATACTCTCTGGCTCTAGCCTGACCTGATCTGATAACCTGTACCACCACCGTTCTGGGTTAATAAATATACTATATAATCTCTATACTCAAAGCTCGCTATCGACAACGACATGCTTACAACTTGACAATGCACATCAGCTCTACTATCTCACTCATGATAAGTGATAATGACAATTGCGATTGTTAGATTAGACAAGAATTAGTGCATTTTAATGTAAGTATGGACATGTAATATATAAATAAGATAATAAATAAAATTTACTATTTAATTAATAACTGCTTTGTATAGCACATTTAAATTCAGATTTCTATATTTGTAGCTTGCTAAAGTATCTATGCCAAATAAGATAAATAAGCTATGCATGCACGATTTTAAACAGTATAGACTTTCGTCCCACTGTGCGTAGGCAGACGCTGATGACAGTGGCTGCAAATGTCAGACGTAGTGGCAAATGCTGAAGCTGACGCGCGCTGGCTACTTGTGGGGGGAGGGGGTGGCTGGCTGATGACTGTCACATAAAGAGAGAGAGAGAGAGAGAGAGTGGGAGTATGAGAGTAAGTGAGTGTGACAACGAGAGGGTGGTTTGTCTACGCACTGTGTGGGTGGGTTTTCAGCCTCTTTTATAGTGCATGGGAATGTGTTAAGAGAGTCTGCAAGGAAACAAGCCCCAGCGGGCAAAAAAAAAAAAAAAAAAAACTCTAAAACAAAATAAAACAAAAGGAGAAACAAACCAGACGCGCTTTGCATACATAAAAAGCGGCTCGAATTAATTAAGGCCCGCTGAACGAGACGCCAAAAAATGAAGAATAAACACGCGAGCAATGGAACTTTAAATATATTTAACGTGAAATAAAAGAATTGTTTTGTCTGTCTGCCTGTTCGTTCGTTCGTCTGTCTCTCTGGTTGCCTGCCGGTCCGCTCGTTAGCCAGATTACAGAGCCACGATAAGCCCACGACGACGACGAGTTGGCAGCTCCCAAAAAACAACAACAAAAAAAAAAACGTGACTCAGTTTATATACAGAAACATACTCCTATTATAGGGGCCAGCGCTTGGCATGCCTGTCATACGCGACTCGACTCTGATGATGTCTGCCTGATAAATGTCACCTCGTTCGCTCTCTGGGCGAGGCAATCAAATATTTAACAAATTATGGCTGGATTTCTCGCTTCTTCTTCTCATTTAAGGGGGGGGCGCCAAAATTATGTTAAACTCAATTTTGTCTTTGTGTTAATGAAGATGCCTCCAACAGATTTCTCTAGTCTCGTTAAGCTGATAAAAATTGTTTTTTTTTTTTTCTTAATTTAATGCCACATTATTCAACACCAAAAGTCAAGGAATATCACATATATTTATATATATTTAGTGTGAGCAGCTGATGCGTATCGCAATTCTTGATTGTATTTCTAAAGAAGTGTTTACTAATTTGTATATTCACAGTGTTTTATTTATGAAACATAACTGTCAACACAATCATATTTGTGCGCTGGCTAAGAGAGGGAGTGAGAGAGGGACAGGGAGTAGTCGTAGGTATATCTACTTAATTTCCACTTACTCGCATACCTACATACATAACTCAAGCAGCAAAACAAACTCACACACACACATACAGACACCCACACATATACAGACACACCCACCCAATGGGACTTACTCCTCTCTAAGTATGAGCGAAAGGGAGCGGGAATTTAATTCTCCCTTCACCGCTCTCCGTTCTCCGTTCTCAGCTCTCAGCTGTTCGTCCTAGTCCCACATCCAGGGGCTTGTCGTATATGTACATGAAATGTGGCAACAGCGCACGCGGCTCTAAACATTTTTGAGCCAGCAAAAAAAATGTTGGTGACCAAGCTCTGCTTTTCACGCCAAAGTGTAAAATATTCATGATGATGATGATGTTGCTGACGATAATGACGCTTAAGCGGGCGGCACAATAATTAATATGCCGAGAGATGAATGCGTGAGATCTGCTGTTGCCTTAGCATACAAAATAAAAACACTTTGTTAATGCCGCTCAACATAGGCGAATGCCTTGCTTTAAATTAAATGTGTGTTTTGTAATAGATAAAATATTAATTAATTCAACTAAATTTCAATAGAAAAAGGGGTTGACTAAGAGATACTCTGTGATGCCCAGTCAAATGCTGTTGCTGATAGAATTCTGGTTTGGATTTCGGACCATATATTATGAAAAACCTATACAGATGAGCCAAAAATATACTACGTTATTCAACATGATCTTAAAAAATTATAAAAATTATAAAAATTATATTAAAGAAAAATTTACAGACCTGAAACTATTCTTGCCATAACAGTCTAATTTTATTTATACCAAAAATAATGCTTTATTTATTTTTTATAATATAATACCATTATAATATACTTTTAATATTATTTTCTTCATATCTTTTATTTCTATATATTTATTTTATTTATAATTTATTAAGAAATCACATTCCAAAAGTATTTATTTCTTGTCAATTTTAAAGCTTAGTTAAGAAAGAAATTTAGTAATTTAACAAAGATTTTCTTTTAATTTATTTATCTACTTTAAATTGAAATCTTTTCATCCTGCAAACTGCTCAAATTTGTAATCTCTCAGCGCCCTAACAAATATTCAAATGCCATTTCATAAATTGTCTGAAACGACTTCGAGGCTATGCACTTACTCGACACGCTCTTAACTTAAGTGCCAGAAATCTTGCCCCATAACATTTTTTGTTTTCTAGGCCTACAGACGCATAAATTGCCAGCGATGCATTTTCAGCAGCAGCTCGTAAAATATTTTCGGCTGCCGGCTACTTTGAATATATACAAAATGTACATACATATGTGTTTGTAAATTTGTCTTAGACATATCTGGGTTGGCTATAGAAACGCCTAATGAGCTTAGGCGAAATATGTATGACAAATGCTTTAAATGGCGCAGACGTTGACTCTTTGATGTCGCAGCTTTGGAGGATTTGTAAGGCACGCCTGAGAGACAGAAAAGCAAACTGATTTTCCAATATTACACAGCACAAAACTAGGAGAACTCCGCATAATAACATCAAACTTTACCCATTAAAGTGCCGCTGCATGATTGTGTCTCAGCGCTCCATCGAATCCAGCCCCAAACAGCCCCAAACAAAGGCGCTGGCAGACAGTCGCATTCCTGCGGCTGTGTCGACAATTTTCCTGCACTTTGGCGCAAACATAATAACTAATAATAAACGGGAAGCATGCACAGAGTGACAGAGAGAGAAAGAGAGACAGAGAGAGACACGTTTCGAGAGAACCATTAAAAATAAATCATGTATAGAATGCATATACATATACATATATATATATGTGGAATTGAGTTTCTATGCAGCAGCAGCAGCAGCAGCTGCTCCTCTTCCATATTTCAAGTGCTTGCTCCTCTCAGCTCCTCTCAGCTCTTCTCGGCTCTTCTCTTATTGTTTGGACAAGCGCCGCGTGTGATATGCCTCCATCGTCGGCTTCTGTTCTCCTCCAGATAGGGAGCAGGCTACGAGGCTACGAGTCCCCTTGCTTCGGCTAGTGTACATCAATCATTTGTAATTATACGCGTCTCTCTTCGATCCCCGCTGCTTTCTTTTTCCTTGTGTGTATAACGGAAATGGCTTTTATTTTGGCAGCTCGGTTCACTGATCTGATCTCTGTGCGTGCGAGTGTGCCTGTGCGTGTGGAGAACATCATCTCGATCTCATCTCTCACTTGAGGCCTGTCACTTCAATCGAGACAATTCATGAGCGCACAGCCTGACGTAATGTGTAGCAAGAGCCATAGGCAAAAGACAGAGCTAAATAGTTGGATATTCTTTTCTCTAGATCATAGCCATACATATATGATCCTAATCTAGTAACTAGCGTAATCATACAAGAGTCCATGACTATCAAATCTTCTAGTGAATGTGACAGAAACGAAGCTTGAAACTTGAATGCTGCAGCTGCATGACAAAAGCTGAATGCTACGAGACTTAATTGGAGGTACAAATTAATGCTGTCGAAAAATTGATCATAATTGCTTGCTAAGTAAAAGGCATAGCTTTACGAATAACTATGAACAAAATAATAATATGATTTCGTAAGTGTTCTAAGTTTGGGTCTTCTAGCGAATGTATGGTGAAAGAAACTGCTAAGAGTGCATGACAGAGGCTGCATGACAAAAGCTGAATGCTACGCGACTCGATTGAAAGTCATTAATGAACCTTGTATAAATCAATATGATCAATATAAATAATTGCTCGTTAAGTAAAAGGCATAGCCCTTTGAATATGAACTATTAACAACATAATCATATGATTATAGTATATGAATGAATGCTCTAAGTTTGGGTCTTTTAGCGAATGCATGGCGACAACTAACTGCTATGAGACTGCATGACAGAAGCTGAATGATATGACACTCGCTGGATGGTATATCTATGAAATTTATGGAAATATTCGTCATAATTGCTCGCTAAATAAAAGACATAGGCTTATGAATGAATATTAAAAATGCTCAACTCTTCTAGTAAATGCTACAAAGACAAAGTTTGAAACTAGAGTTAATGCAGCTGCATGACAAAAGCTGAATGCTACGACACTCTATCGAAAGTACACAATACCAAGGTCAGAATACCATTAAGCTTGTGAAAATATTGATCGTCATTGCTCACAAAATAGAAAACATAATCACATGAGTGGCTGAAATGCTCGTATTTCAGTTCACTTCACTCTTCAGCTCTTTAAGCAAATGTTTGCAAAAACTATATGAGGATACATGACAGAAGCTGAGTGATATGACACTCTAAGTATGGTAAACCGAGGAAACTTGTGAAAATATTAATCATAATTGCTCACTAAGTAATGTTGTGCATAGCCACATGAATAGTCTGAAATTGTATTCCAACTCTTTTAGGAATGTTACAAAACGAAGCTTGAAACTTGAGTTACAGCAGCTGCGTGACAAAAGCTGAATGCTACGAGACTCAATGGGAGGTACATTAATTTATGCTGTGGAAATATTGATCATAATTGCTTGCTAAGTAAAAGGCATAGCCTTATGAATAACTATGAACAAAATAATAATATGATTACGTAAATGTTCTAAGTTTGGGTCTTCTAGCAAATGTATGGTGAAAGAAACTGCTATGAGACTGCATGACAAAAGCTGAATGCTGCGAGACTCGATGGAAAGTCAGCCTTGTACAAATCACTATGGTCAATATCATAATTGCTCGTTAAGTAAAAGGCATAGCCCTTTGAATATGAACTATGAACAACATAATCATATATTATATCATTATATCATATGAATGAATGCTCTAAGTTTGGGTGTTTTAGCGAATGCATGGCGAAAGCTAACTGCTGTGAGACTGCATGACAGAAGCTGAATGATATGACACTCGCTTGATGGTAGATCTATGCAATTTTTGAAACTATTTGGCAGAATTGCTCGCTAAATAAAAGGCATACGCTTATGAATGATTATGAAACCATGCTCAACTCTTCTAGTAAATGCTACAAAAACAAAGTTTAAAATTTGAGTTAAGGCAGATGTATGACAAAAGCTGAACGCTATGACACTCGTTGGAAGGTACATTATTACCAAAGACTGAATTCTTGTGGAAATATTGATCATCATTGCTCACGAAATAGAAAATATAATCATAATCATCATCACTGAAATGTTCATATTGCATAGTTCAGCTCTTCTAGGAAATGTTTTTCAAAAACTATTTGATATGAGACAGAAGCTGACTGATATGACACTCTACGCATAGTAAATCTATGAAACTTGTATTATTGCTCATAACTGCTGGCTATATAAAACGACATAGCCACACGAATGAATCTGAAATTGTATGCTAACTATTCTAGTAGATGTTACAAACGCAAAACTTGAAGCTTGAGCTAAGGCAGCAGCATGACAAAAGCTGAATGCTATGACACTTGATAAAAAGTACATTTACGAAACCTGATCATAATTGCTCGCTAAGTAAAAGGCATAGCCAAACAGTTAACATAAATGACTTCAAAAACAAATCAGCTAAGTACTTTGGTATAAATTTATTTTGGTTAACGAGTTTTTAATACCCACTGGGAAATGAGATCTTTAAAAGAGAAAAGTTTCATAATTATACAAACAATTTACAAGACTTTTCTTCTGATTCTAACTAGCTGATACTTCTCAAGTATTAGATAAGAATTCTCGTTGAGTTTACTAAAGAGATCTTTCCCATCAATTCAAAACTATCAAAACAAAAGATATTTCAACTTGGGCATTCCGTTTCTTGCCTCAACATTCCAGCAGTCCAGACAGACGATTTATATTCATAAAATGTAGTTAGCATCAGTATTATTAATATTATGCTTGTGTTTCTATAAATGTTACTCGAGCTGTATTCAATTGTTCGCTTCCTGTAGATACAACGATTTGCTGCTGCAGCGCATTATCTCTGTGTGTTGAATTTCAAACCAATTGAATTAAATGCGAATTAAATGCGTTGCTGCTGCCAGCGAAAATAAAAGATGCATTTTAGCTTACATTATGCTGAGCGATCAATGTGTGTGTGCGTGTGTGTGTGGGATAAAAGCTTGTTTACATTTTTTGTTGCTGTCTGTATTCAGTTATGGGCAGGGAAAATTGGCGCAAAATGTTTTTAATCAATTTCAATTGAATGATGACCCGCACAATCAGCGCAAGATGCGCGCCAGCCGTTCGAGAGCAAGAAATATAGAATAAAATCAACTTTGGCATTGTATCTTTTACTTGGCATTTGTATCTGAGAAATGCTCGTGTGCCGCTGCCTTTGAAGCAATAGAAATGAAGATATATCATATTTTTTACAATAAAAAGTCTTTTATTGTATATGGAATTTTCTAAAGGCAATAGAAAGGCATTTCTTGGTCATAAAATCAATTATGCCTCTCTATATATGTATATTCATCTATCCATTGTCGTCTGTCAACCTTAGTTAAATGATATGTATATAAGGTATTCATGATCCATTCACAGTCTGCCTTTTTTTATATATACACACTTCAATTTCTTTTCTCTCTTCCATTTTCATTCTATTCTAAACTGGTTTCGATTTCACTTGATTGCTTTCAATTGTAAGCATGCGAAATTACGTAATTGAATTTTTAATTTTTTATTCGCAAACAAAAATTCATTTATTTTATTCTTGTACATGTTTTTGCGCTGTTGCTTTTGTGTCCATTTATTTTTAGCTGCCTCTGCGAATGCGGCTTCAAGGGGCTTGCTCCAAATCTTCTATTTACAGTTGAAGAAAAACAACGAAATTGCGCATACGACACGTGTAACATGGGCAAATTATAAATATATAACCTAGAAGATATATAAGGGTCATACTTTCTCTTAAATAATATACACGTATACATAAATATATAGAGCAAAATATATATATAATAATATATAAATGTATATACAGGTATAATATTTATAATTGTATAAAATATAATTCTCATATATTTATATAGGAGCAATGTGAATTTTTCTCTTCTAACTCTCTCATGGTCTTTGAACAATCAAATTGATTATTTAACAGTACAACGATATCGCAGTAGGTTAAATGTTTGCCCCCAAAATGTTGCCATTTGTGTATAATAATTCTTTATATGCGAAATTTATATATCTACGATATATGCTATATATAAATAATATTGATATAAAAATGTATATCATATCTCTATACATAATAAAAACTGTAGTATTACACTTTATTAATATATCCTATATATATATGTATGTTTATATGATTGTTATATTAAATATATCAACTCTAAAGACGCTAGACAATTAATTGAAATGTCTGAGCTAATTCTTGCTATATATTCCTATGACATACTTGAACTAATTTTGTCCATTACCTATGCATACATACAACCCATATACCCTTTCTTATGCATTTACAAGGCATATATATTATCTAAGAATGCATTCAACAAGCATAAGGCATGTTTACAGCTGAGGGCAAACAGTTGACGCACATTTGCTGCAGTTAAACATAACTCGAATGCCAAGCATAATTCTTATCTAAGTACAGCGGACTTTCATAGAGTATCTAGCAGAGTTTTTGTGTCAATAAGATAAAAGCGCAGCCAGTAGTAAAAGTTGAAATGTAAATGGAGCAAACAGAGTCAGGAATGTAAAGAAAGAAACAAAGAGAAACATTGCACAATTTGAAATGATCAAAATGTAGCCGTTTTGACTATTTGTTTTTACAACATTCTATTTATAAAGACATCAGAAGAGAGAAATGGAGCGAGCAAGCGAGAAGGAAAGAGATGGCGAGAAGAAGATATAGTTGCAGTTGCAAACAAAAGTTTAGTTGAAGAAATTTTAGAAGAAATCCTTTACTAATTTGTTTCTTCTTTATTTAAGACCCGAAAAACCGTGGGAAACTTTTCTGACAAATTTCAAAATTTTCCGGATTGACGCATGGTATGCTTCGTGATATTTTCTCAAGTGGCATGAAAGCATAGCATTTTCCGCTGAAAACTAATATCGTAAAATAGAAAATCTAATGAAATTTATAAATTACTCACCAAGTAGAGCAACAGCTGCGAACAGCGTTAGCCATTTGTGGCATTCGTTGGGCATCATCATCATCGCAATGATGTAGGCCGTCCCGGTAGTCTCGTCTGGATTATGAGTTTTCCGGCTTGGGGTTGTATCGATTTTATGCGAAAAACACAAAACACCCTTTGGATGTGAACACACGCGGTTAGTTAACTGTAGACGCCCGGTGACTCAGCTGCTGCAATGGCAGAAGGAAAATATTGTGAGGGTTAGGATTAGTTTAAATATTTCAGGTCTTATATGATATAGTAAAAGAAAACAAAAACTTTGCTGTTTAAATATGTATATATACACCTATATTAATTACCTCTCACTTGCATAGATCTATCGATTTTAAGTGCCCGCAACAGCAACAACAACAGCAATGAGACCTTACCCAATGCTAATGAAATGCAAGTAATTTGATTAGGCAAACACAACAACCCCCAAATGGCAACCCTTTAGTAAAGAAAATCCCAACCCCACCAGCTACCTGCTGAACGTGCAAAATTTACTTTGCGAATCGTGTAGCACAGTGTTAAATAATAAAGCTGAAAGTGGCTCAAAAAGGCGTGGCTGTCTATCAATCAAAGTGTGTCTGAATGTTAGTGTGTGTGAGACCCTTAAAACTCATTTGATTTGTAAACTCAGCTCAAGTTGTTTGAACAAAATTAAATACCGACATAGGCAAATGGGATTGTTAATTATTCTAATAATATAGTTAATAATTAACTCATTAATTAATTCATTATTACCATTTTTAATAAATATATATTTTGGTATAAGATAAATAGGAAAATTTCTAAATGTTATATAATAATAATAATTAATTATTAAATGTAATTCATTATAAAAGTTTTTTATGAATGTATTATAAAATATATAATAAAAAAATGTTATAATTTCCAAAATATATTTATAAATAATTATTTAATTTGTAGATGATTTAATAGATTCACAATATATTATTATTATAATTAAAAATCAATTAATAAACTATTCAAAAAATTTATAAAAATACTGCATAAAAATATATAAAAAAATATATAAATATTAGAATATTATATTAACAAATTATTTTTTTTTTATAATTTTACATTAACCAATTATTAATTTAATTACACTAATTTCTTTTAAAGTATTTCACTAAACTCTTATTTTTAATAATTTCTCATTTTTATTGAGTTTAGTTTTTAATATACGAGCTTTTTCTTTTATTATAAATATAAGCTTAAATCTCTTCAACTATAAAGTGCACTAAGCTCTGCTTTGTCTTTCATCACCACAACACATCGCCCGCATCTACATGTAAATCCATCAAACTGAAACGTGCCAACAATTTGTCCACAGATGCCACATATGGTAGTCGAATTAGACCCGCAGACTTGCGACAACGCCAACTATTTATAAAGCTATACAAACTATCAGCAAAGCAATGCATATAGGAAAAGGGAAGCACATACAGACAATGCAGCAAACTAGCTAAGAGTTGTGGGGAATAGTCAATACTCTTAAATATGAATTTATATTTAATAAAAGTATTTGATGAAATCTAATTCGTATGATTTACAAATAAAATGTATATATAAATATTTTAAACTAAAATAAAATTAACAAAAATTATAAAAATATAATAGAAAATGAATAATATGATATATAAATATTAATTATAAAAAAATATATAACAAACATATAAATTTATACATTATAATTAGTATTCAAAAAAAAAAAAAATAAAAAAAAAATAAAAATAAAATAATAGAAGTAAAGGTATCTACGGTTCTATATAGAGTATGCATATAATTTGATATTGCATTTAATTTTATTTTACTATGAAGGCAGCTTAATTATATTATATTGCTATTTATGATGTGACTCTAGCTTGATATAGAGCTAGAGTCACATCATAAATAGCAAATGATTTGACTAAAATAAAAGCTACTCAGAGAAAACTGTAACTATATAAATCTGTTAAGACTTAAGTATTATTGCTTTAAAATTATATAAGTATATAATAGCATAGGAAACTATCATAAAAGGCAGATAGTAAAGTATATGATAAAAAATATAAACATGAATTATAATTTTATACTTAAGATTTGTATTGAGTTGTATAGATTAACTAAAGCCTACTTTTTGGCCACATTGACGCTTGGAGCTTAACTTAAGTAGTGCTTAAGAAAACTAGTTTTTCGATAATAAATCTATTGGCAAAACATCTATACTTTACAGTCTATATTCTATTTTCATTAAATATATGCGTTTATTAAAAACAAAACCATAAATTGGGGTTTTCAATTGGTTCTATTATAGCTCGTTACACATTTCATTTGAGAACTGGAATGCCCAGTGTTAGAGTGGAGGGCAACTACTGTCGATGTGGATGTCATTAATTAAACCTCAAATGGGCAAATGGGCAGCAATGGGGCAATAGAAAATCCACTTCGATGTCGTCTTGTGCCTGCTGTCAACCATAAAGTAGCAAACGTTCCTCCCCCACACAGACATTGGCGTGCTTTAAAAATGAAGAGAAAAAAACTAAGACTAGCAGGAAGTCACGATTTCAAACCTACATAAATATATCTATATAAATACGTAGATGTATGTATATGTATGTATATATCTATCATTTCTTTGGTCTGTCTGGCTGTGACATATGTCGCTTATGAACTTGCCATAGACACGGCTCATGGACATGGATATCCACATGGAGTCTGTCCATCCGCCTGACCCTCAGTCACTCCCCGTCCGCCCGTCTGTCCATCTGGGCATGTGTCTTAGGCTTATAGTAGAAGTTTATATATAAACGAATTTCATAGACAATTTGTTTGCTTTTTAGCACTTAATTAAAACTTGAGTGCAGTGTGCCCTGGCAACAAATGCTTCAAGCTCTTTATGATTTTTCTTAGCAGTGTTTTCTGTTTTTTTATGGCTATCTAATGAATTTTACTATTTGAGGAGGGGTTGAGCGACGCATGCGCAGCAGCAGCCAAAGTCGGCACGTGGCCAGCCATAAAGGGAGGATCGGCCAGACAGAGACACCCTGTCAAATGTTAGCTTTCAAATAGGTTTAATGAACTTTATCCGAGGGTAAACGCAAATCCCTTTGAAAAGTTTTCCTCTTGGCCTACGACGCAGTTGCGCAGCTGCGCACTCGACTTTGGGGTGGAACAGAGGAAAAGTAAACAGCTATTTCATATAATTTCACAGCTCACAATTGTTCATCTGATTAGAGTTTTGAATTAATGTTGTACGCAGTTTCTATATGTTGTATTTAGATATATACATATATATGTATATATATATATGTAAAGCAGCCTCTATTCCTCACAATTTCCTTCCACACGATTCCGCTGCGAATTACTATAATTAAACATATGCCGCAAATTGCGCGCCTCAATTTGAAAAACATCTGGTAATCGGTCAACACCCCAGCCATAAGCATTTGCGATCCCATATATAACTCAACTATATCTTTTTCTTTCTCTATTAAACTCAAAATTTTATAAATAATTTGCAAATTGTATATGGCCTTAATAGCATATTTATAGCATAAACATGGAAATTAGGGGCATATAAAGAAATAAATTACATCATAGATAGATAGAGTTAAAGACAGAGAGAGAGAGAGAGAGAGAGAGACAGAGAGAACGAGAGAGGGAGGGTGAAGGAGAGATAGATATATTTATGAGAAAGATGTTAATACGTTTATGGCTCCACAAAAAACTATGTATATATGAACATACATATGTATATATCATAGCATAAAAATGAATAATATAAAAGTCGATTTTTATGCGCAATTTACATTGATTTAAAAAAAAAAAAAAAACAATAATAATAATAATAATAATAATTTATTCAAAATAACAGATTCGGAAAGATAAAAAAAATATAAATAAATATTTTTCGACATAAGAATTCAAAGACTAAAATTTCTAAACGCTTTAATACTATATTCATAGTGATCTACAGTATTACTTATAGCATAAATCGGAATATATCACAAGTTTGATATAAGAAAATAAATATAAAAAAAATTCAAGAATTTTAGTCAGCTAAAATAAATAATAATTGTAATAATAATAATAATAAAGTATGCTGTCAATTGAACAAAGAAATTGAGGACCTCAATTAAGTGTGATCAGATCCGGCTGTGCCGCTCAATCGCGTGGTAAAATCAACGAATCACAAATTTTATTACTCATTCTTGTTGCTCGATTTCCGTTCGGTTGGCAACTAAAAAACATAAAACAAAACAAGAGCAACAAAAAAAAAAAGTCTGTCTGGCTGCATTAGGGTGTCGGCCCAATAAATTTTTGCAATGTTTTCCATTTTTGTACATCAAATTCAAGAGGGGACGAATGGCTGCTTCGCAAAGTGCACTGGCCCAATGCAGGGTCAATTCGCAGCGTTCGTCATCGGCAGACAAAAAAAAAAAGAGGAGAAAAGCAAGTAAACTAAAAAAAAAAAAAAAAAAAAAAACCGGAAAGTAGCGTCCATTGTCCAGCTCGTCGCATGCTGCATGTTCAGTGACCCATTGGACGCTGCTTGCGGCGCCTAATTGAGATTCAAGTGCACTTTGTCCGTGTCCGACTGCAGCAGCCAGGAAACTCTTGTTTAATTATTTGCTTAGCGCATTGCTCATTTTAGCCACAATCAATGTTTGCTATATGCTTGGAGTAGTGCAGGCTTAAGAGTGAGCCAGATATATGTTTTGGTTCACCCTAGCCTGGGCTTGAGTTCGCCAACAAGTTGAAGATGCTTAAAAATCGATACGTCTTTAAATCAAAGGGCATGTCTGCAGAGCCGAAAAAAAAACTCCGCCTAGCAACAGGACAAATGCACAGGACTAAAAAAGAGAAAGGACCTGCAGACAGACAGTTGAGACGTGGGACCAAGGCAGAGGCAGAGGCAGTGGCAAAGGCAGTGGCAACAACAACGCGCAACACTTGCAAAATCAAATAAAGGAAACTACGGCAGCTGCACGGGTTTCTGCCGGGACTTGGGATGAGTGCGTTATTTAGCAGGGGTTGCTCTCACACAAACGCACACTCATACGCACGCACACGCACACGCACACTCGCACACATGTGCACAATGAGGCCTGCGTATGTGTGCCACATGGAAATTTCAGAGGATTTTAAAAGATGCTTCAAGACAAAGTGTACTGAGCCCATGGAGCCTAAGTCTGGCTGGCTGCCTGGCAAGGGAAAAACTACCTGACACAGACAAAGGCAGCTTAGGCAGGTTGCACACACACACACACATGCACACAAATCAGAGTTGCTTTCGCAACTGTGTGAGGCGTAGAGCGCATGCGCTAAGAAAAATTCACCAAGCGATGCAGAAAAGGAATTTGGAAAAATCGCAAATTCTAAATGAAAATCTTCGAAACAACTGATAGACTTATTTTAGAATTTAGCAGAAAACATGAAATTTTATAAATCTAACAATGCTTCCAAACTTTCAACAGTTTAAAGGCCTTTGACAGCGACTGCAACAAGCGCACGGCAAATTCTAGGCAGCGGCGCTATGCCCGCACACACCCTTTTGTGTGTGTGTGTGCGTGTGTGTATGTGGAAGTTAACAAAGTTGATTCGCTAAAGCGAAAACTTTAGTTTTTTGGCGAAAAATCAATAGGAAGCTGAGCCAAAACCAACAAATTCATCTGGCACAAATGATGCACAGATTATCATATCGTCACCGACTGCAGCTTGGGGCTCCCTGGGTGTTGTGGGTGTTGGCATCGCTGTGCATGTGTGGGCGTGGATAAGAATTACAGCAACAACAGCAGACAAAAGAAGATGTTGCCAGACAGATGCGAAAAATACATTGAACTGCTTGTTGTCACCTACCGAACTGATGAATTGATGAATTGCGCTGACTTCTGATGTTAGTTAAAGTGGAATGTGCACAAAAACACTCACTAACACTCACTGAGTGGCAGTGTGAGCAAATTGTAGCAGGGTGCCACTAATCCACTGGGGTGACGACTCTGCACAATAAATGCTGCACAACAAACACACTCGCACTCGAAACACACACACGCACGCTGGCCGTTTTTTTTTTTTTTTTTTGGCGCTGTGCTCTGCTTTTGACACTCGGCTGGTTGTAATTATTTATTGCTTTTGCATTTTATTTTAAATTGAATTTGGCGTATTCACAATTCACGCTCGCACACAGCCGAAGCGCGTAAAACGTTAGAACCACCACCAGGCGAACCGGTTTGCGGGGGTGCGAGTACCGACCGTACCGTAACCGTAGCCTAAACAATGCACACACACAGGCGCACTCTGATAACGCAGACGTAAATTCCGACTCCAATACGTTCGACGGTTAACGTTCGACAATCCAAACCAGACTGAACTGCCTCTCTGTCTGACAGTTGCTCTGAACCGACCGGCCATTTTGGTTTGGCACTCTCTTGCCGCTCGCTGTCAGTGTGTGTGTGAAGGGGCATTTGTTTGGGAAATTCTCTGGGATATTTTCAGGGGACACCTGTTGATATTTTGTTGTGAGTAACGGCAGCGGGGAAATGTACTACTACAGATTTGTTATTGTTAGGAATATAGTAAAATATAATACTATAATATATTAGAGAGAATGTGTTGAAGCGGGCGTATAAAAAGTGGCATCTATTCTTATATATTCTTAGTCAGCAGCACATGGGAGCAAAAGCTGTGCTGTGTTTATTTACTTTGATGCTGACTAATTACTGAATTGTGAGAAAATCTAGCGGATATATAGAGCAGATGAATTGCTTTACAAAAGATGTATATTTTTTTGTTAAAATATTTTTATTCGGAATATGAATTTGATATAAAGCATATGCAAGCATCTTATAATTCTTGCATTGTAAATTTAAACAAAATTAAACACAACCTAAATTCTTGTAACATTTGTAGTATGAGTAATTAGAGAAACGCTGACTTTAATATATAGTATATATTTATAACATAAAGGTAGTAATCTTAAAAAGAAACTGAGTAAATGCGCTGATAAGGAATACGGAAAGTTCTATATATCTAGGTCTAGGGGTAATCAATTTTCGGGAAGACATTTAAATATGCTAAACAAAATGAGTAAACTTAAAAAAAAAATAGTGTAATTGCGACTTATAAGGTTAACTTAAATGCAAATTGTATAACTAAAATTAATACATATTCATATTCATATGTACATAAAACAAGAGATTCCAGTGCTTAAGTAAACAATTTGAGCGAGTTAATTGCGATTTCCATTTGGGATTGCAGAGTTTCGAGTATTTTTAAGTAACAATTGTCAAGTCTTAAGATTTGCCAGTCGAGGAATCTATATGGTTGTTGTTGACATTTAAATGCGCCAGAAGTTAGATGTAGATGAATACCTTGGTAAGTCTATTGAAACAAGTCTGTGGACGTATTCGTTCAGTACATATATATATATATCTATCAATATCGGATTGAGCTTGTCATTATAAATTATAATTGTACATGTTGAGTATTTCGAGTGCTTTGAGTAAGTCGGGCCTAGAATAAGAGCAGTGGGAGATAGAGAGGTGCCTCCCGACGCCAGTCATTGCATCCGTTCTCTCAGCCTATATTGCGTGCTTCTCTCACGCTCCAGAGCAAAGACAGAGAGAGAGAGAGAGAGAGAGAACTAAATTCGTCGACGTTTTTGTTTTTTTTTTTTTTTAGTTTTTGCGCGTCGCATCTTGTATGATGATCTTGTTTTTCTGACGCGTCACCTTTGTGGATGTCGGTGCGGGCATCAGACGTTTCAGCTGATCCTGGTTGATGGTGGCCAGCGCCTTCTCCTTGCCCTTGGCCGATGCGCTTGTGGTTGCCGTTGTGGTCGTGGTGGTGGTAGTGGTTGCCGCCGTGGTTGTCGTCTCAATGAGCGCCGTGGACTCGTCCGCCGTCGAGGATGAGCCAGCTGCAGCAGCCGCCGCCGATGCATAACGCGTGAGCACCTGGAACTTGGCAAAGATATTGCGTCCACTGCTACGCTCCTTGTCCTTGTACTTATCCAGGCCAGCCGCTGTGGGTTTCGCCTGTTGCGCCTTGAGCATTGCCTTATTGCTGGCCGCCTTGTAGAAGTCGAGATCGTAGTCAAACTCACCGCTCGTGCCCTGGCTGGTGGCAGGCGCTAGAGCACGATCGCCATAGCTGGCCGAGCTGGCCGAGGTCTCTGCCGCCAGATGGCGCAGCATTAGCGTCAGCTTTGTCTCGTGCTGACGCTGCAGCAGCACCGCATTGCGCTCGCCCTCCAGCCGTGCCTGACGCACCGCATTGGAGAGCACCCGCTCCTTCCACTCCCAGGCATCACGCTCGCGCTCCAGCTGCACCAGCTGCTGCTCAAGCTTTCGCGACGAGTCTCTCAAATCAATGACCTTGACGAAGTACTTGTAGAGCAGCGTGCGCATCTCCTCGGGTGAGAGCTTGTTGAGTCGCGCCATCAGCATCTGCTCGCCCTTCTCCCGCTGCTGGCGCTCGGTGGACAAGTCGATGGACTTGTGACCGCAAATGAGCTCGTTCTTGAACTCGATGGCCTCGTCAATGGCCATGATGGCCTCGTCGCACTCGAGCAGCTTTCGCTCTTCGCGCTGCGTCAACATTTTGTCCCGCTTGAGCTTGCGATCCAGCATGCAGCGCTGCTCCAGCAAATGGTCACGCGTTCGCCTCAGATTACGTATCTCATGGCGCAGACTCTCCTGTTGTGCGGGGGACTTTTCGCCGCCATCCCAGTGTTCCAGACTCTCAGACTTCTCGCGCAGTATGTGATCCAAGTGAGTAATGCGAGCCTGCACGGCCTTGAGCTGATCTGGATTTGGTTCCATTTTGACTAGTGTCGCCTCCTTCAAGCTCTTGAGCTCGGCCTCCAGCTGATCACGCAGCTTGCACTCCTTCTTCAGCTTCTTTTGCACCTCCTCGATTTGTTTGCGTGACTCGGCAACGGACTGTTGCAGTTTCTTTAGCTTCTGACCACTCTCGCCGGCAATGTGCTTCATCGAGCTGAGATCCTGCAGGCGCTGCTCAATGTGCGCTATAATAGCGTCCCACCGTTCTATTTCCGCTTTATCCTTGCCCTGCACCAGTGCCTTGGCCAGATGCTTCTTAGCCTTATCACACTCCGCATCCAGCTTGGCCTTCTTCTTGTGAAAGCGCTGCTTGGCATGGCTGCGCGTCTCTCGGTTCTTCACCAGCTCACTAATTATGTTCTGCTTGAGCTGCATCGTTTGCTCGATTTCCTTCAGCTGTCGCTGTCGGGCCTCGATCTCGGCATTCAGCTTTCGCATCTTTTTCTGCAGTTGCTCGACCGGACCATTGGCGCCAGCCACGCCAGTCGCGTTACGCAGTCCGTCGGTCGCGCCTGCTGCATTGTTGAGTGGATCGAAGTCCGCTGGCAATTCAGTGCCCGTCGTCTGCTGCGAGGCAACACGATTGAGCATGGCCAGCTCTGCGCTACTCAAACTGGCACCAGGCTGTATGCTGCGCCGACGACCTGAAAGCCATTGAAAGAGAGAGAATGAGAGTCATGCATATATAGCTGTATAGAATATAGTTACCTCCCACGCTAAACTTTCGCTCATCGCACTTTTCAGGCTGTGGCGCTGGCTCTTGGGCTGTCTGCTCCCGATCTTTGTCCTGGCTCTGCATGACCGCTTTGGGCTGCTTGAGCATAAATTCCTCATGCTTGGCTTGAATGAGCGCATCCGTTTTGGTGCGAAACTCATCCATTAGGCTTTCGAGCTTCTCAGCTAGATCTGGGCGCTGCGACTCATTGTCGGTGTCATTGTCCGAATTTTGCTGGCAGGAGGTTTCCGGCTCACTGATAGACTCCTCTGGCTCCTCCGCCTCCTGGATGGGCACTAGCGGCTTTTGGTTGCGCAATGCTTCGCTGGAACTGAGACATTCTTCGCACTCTTGCTTTAAGAACAGCCACTCCTCAATTTGCTCCTTCTCCAGCTCCGTTATTGCATTCGAGCTCATTAATCTGTGCATAAAAATTTTAAATAACACTGCCAAGAAGGATATTCGTTTAGCTCACTTACTTGGCGAAGAGTCCCTCTGCATTGGACACCAGTTTGAACCACTGACTGGCTGCAAATTGCAGTCCGAAGTTGTCCCCGTTGGGCATGGCCACGGCCGCCATGAGAGCCGCTGTGCCAGCTGCTGCTGGATCATGCGGCAATACCTCCGGCGATATAGGAGTATTGTCATCGGAGAAAGTATTCATAATGACATAGTTGCGTACGCATTGCACCTTGAAGCCAAACTGCAGATTGCCCAGTGTCTCGCTGAGATGCTGCTCCAGCGGGGACACACACAGAATGACTAAGGTCTGAGCACGACCACCGAACGAGTCTTTCAGCAGAGTGGTTAAGGTGGTTTGACCGTAAGGAATATTGCCATTGACACCGTACATAATGCTCGGATCAGTCAGAGTGTTAACCACCTGTTCCAGCATCTGCAATCCGGCGTCACGTGGGTGTCCTGGTGGCGGCTCACCCCAACGTTCGGTGGCGCACAGATCTGAGAAGCTAGCCGTTGAGAGACGGTGCTGAATCAGACCCTCCTTGGACACCCACTGCTGCTCCAGGGTCAGTGTGAAGAGTGTGTGTGCGGGTGACTGCTGCTTGTTGCTAAGACCCAACTGCAGCCAATGGAAAACATTCTCCACTGTGGTGCAGTGCACATTGCCCATGCCCAGTAAGTCGCGGATTTCGCCATTGCATATCTCCACAAAGCCAACATTAACGGCGTATGTGCGATCTACAAAAATGCAGTCATTAAATAAAACGCCCATCATATCGATTTGTCTAGCAACTCACCTGCGTGCGCCGCAATGTGGGTAAAAATCTCCCGTACGCAACGCTGTACCACGCCCTGATCCGCCTCGCCATAGACGCACTCGAAACCATGTCCATAGAGCGTGTAGGTCTTTCCAGTATTGCGTTGCCCATATGTCACCACTGATGCATCGAAGCCCTCCAGAAACAAGCTGATCAGTGGAAACACTGTCTGGTGGTACACCTGACTCTGTGTGGTGCTGCTGGGCAGCGCATGTGTCACAGGCACAGTGTGAGCGCCCACCTGTATCAGCCCCGCCGCAATGCTGTCAAGGGCCGCACCACCGGGCAGTGCGCTCGGCAACCCCAGCGCCGATACAGCGATTGGTATGGCCTGCACGCAGCAGCCACTGGCATTGCCAATATCTGATGGCACTTCATTTGTATTCAACTGACTGGCGTCTAACTCATTATTGCCATTAGCATCTATTGCCGTTGTTTGTAATGTCAATTGCGATGGTGACGGAAGTGGAGGAAGAGGCGGCTTCAGGTTAGGGGAAGACGGCTTCGATTGCGGTTTGTCTGCTTCTGCATCGCCATCCTCCGGCGCTTTATAGTCCGGCTTGTGTTCAAGTTCTGCGTGGGGATATATGCGTACAGCCACTTGTATCGGTATTTCCATTGTTTGTTGTCGCTTTGGCAACAGTTTTTCACTTTGATTTTTGCATTTTTGTATACAATTCGCGCATCTTAAAAATTATTGCAAATACTGTTGAATCGATATTGCTGCGCACTGACAACAACTATCGATGCGAGACACAGACAGCATATCGATAACAATCTTTATGGTATGTTATTTAAATTCAATAAAGATACCAATATTTTCGCATAGGCTAAAATAAGTATTTTTATTATTCTAGTAATATTATTCAACACTTCGTAGTAACGTTAATGCACAAAAAAAAAAATAATAATAATAAACTTACAATAGAGGCAGCAGGCAACTTTTGGAAATATAATACAATAACAAATCGTATTGAACAGAGCTGTTTCACTTATTATTTTAATTATCGTCCAATATCGATAGTTTTCTACTGACCTACTGATACTTTCTGTCAGCCCTCGTACTATTTATCGCTTTTCACGTTGCTATTCAGCGCGTGTTTTTTTTTTGTGCAGAACGTTTTGCTATTTATTGTGTATTTTAAAAACACGCAAAGATGTCGAAACGACGTATTGAAGTGGGCGAGACATACTCCAACAAGATGAAGAAGTAAGTATATGTGAGAACATATGCTGAGCCAATGCTTACATTGTTGTGCCATTTGCAGGGAGTCGGAAGCTTCAACTTCTTCGGCAGCGGCGTCATCCACCGGCACTGTTGCCCAAGTCACGGGTGGATTTGTGCCCAGTAAACAAGTAAGTACTTGTAATGCCAGTAACAGTGGAATTTCTAATATCACTTGATCTACATTTGTTAGCCACCCATTACAAATCCGTTCACATTGAAGCCTTACTCCGCACGCTACCAAAACTTGTACAAGAAGCGAATCACATTGCCGGTATTCGAGTATCAGGCGGACTTCATGCGCTTGCTTAGCCAGCATCAGTGTATTGTATTGGTGGGTGAGACGGGCTCTGGTAAAACGACACAAATACCTCAATGGTGTGTGGATTTCGCTGTGTCCAAAGGCCGCAAAGGTGTCGCCTGTACACAGCCGCGTCGTGTGGCCGCCATGTCGGTGGCCCAGCGTGTCTCTGAGGAAATGGACGTTAATCTTGGCGATGAGGTCGGCTACTCCATTCGATTCGAGGATTGCTCTTCGGCCAAGACACTTCTCAAGTATATGACGGACGGTATGCTGCTGCGCGAAGCCATGTCGGATCCGATGCTCGATCAATACCAGGTCATATTGCTTGACGAGGCGCACGAGCGCACCCTGGCCACTGATATTCTGATGGGTGTGCTAAAAGAGGTTATTCGACAGCGCAATGATCTCAAATTGGTGGTCATGTCGGCCACACTCGATGCAGGCAAATTCCAGCAATACTTTGACAATGCGCCGCTGATGAACGTGCCCGGTCGCACGCATCCCGTCGAGATTTTCTATACACCAGAGCCCGAGAGAGACTATTTGGAGGCAGCTATTCGCACAGTTATACAAATACACATATGCGAGGAAATTGAAGGTATGCAGAGAGGTCTTATCTAAACTGGTTCTCTCTCTCTCTCCCTTGGACACTCTGCTGAATGCTAATCGTTGCCTCTTCCCTCCATAGGCGATATACTTATGTTTCTCACGGGCCAGGAAGAGATCGAAGAGGCTTGCAAGCGTATCAAGCGTGAGATTGACAATTTAGGCTCTGAAATTGGCGAGCTGAAGTGCATTCCCCTTTACTCGACTCTGCCGCCCAATCAACAACAGCGCATCTTCGAGCCGCCTCCGCCACCAAATGCCTCAGGTGCTATTGGCCGCAAGGTGGTCGTATCCACAAACATTGCCGAAACCTCGCTGACCATTGATGGCGTGGTTTTTGTGATCGATCCGGGCTTTGCCAAGCAAAAGGTATACAATCCGCGCATACGTGTCGAGAGTTTGCTCGTCTCCCCCATATCGAAGGCCTCGGCACAGCAGCGTGCCGGTCGTGCTGGTCGTACACGGCCAGGCAAGTGCTTTAGACTCTATACGGAGAAGGCATTCAAGAACGAAATGCAAGACAACACCTATCCGGAGATTTTGCGCTCGAATTTGGGTAATTTCTGCTCATAAATTACCTCTAATTGCATTGATCTACATCTGATTTCCATTGTCCATTAGGCACTGTGGTGTTGCAGCTTAAGAAATTGGGCATTGATGACTTGGTGCACTTTGATTTCATGGACCCGCCGGCGCCCGAGACTCTGATGCGCGCCTTGGAGCTGCTCAACTATTTGGCCGCCCTCGACGACGACGGCAATCTGACGGATCTCGGTGCCGTTATGTCCGAGTTTCCGCTCGATCCGCAATTGGCTAAGATGCTGATAGCCAGCTGCCAGCACAATTGCTCCAATGAGATACTTTCAATTACGGCCATGCTGTCGGGTGAGAAACAAACTAAACTGATTAAGCTGCATAGATATAGATGTAGAAGTCGAGGGACTTTTTAGAATAGACCTAAGCTTCCACTGGGTTGTCTCTCAAATTGAAAAGTAGTTAGCTCTAGTCTTATGTGGTTTCATTTAGCTAGAGCGCAATGCCATCATCTGCAGATGTCATTTGATTGTTGGCGACACGAACTCTGACGCACGCTGACAGATTACTGTTATTCCAAAACGTGCAAAGAAAAAAGTTTATCAATTTATTTGTTCTTTGCATTCAACACTGAAGAAAAGTTGCACGTGCGTTCCATCTGCTTCGCACATTTGATTGAAATGTGATGCGGCGGCATTTGCTCGGCTATTTGCTTGAATTTAAACAATGTCCGCTTTGTGGCCTCGAACGCACTTGCAACTCACAAATGCAATCAATCCTTGAATCAAATATCTAGATTGCCTAGCTGACAAAATGTGAGCACAATCTATTTGTTTATGTAAAACACAAACAACAAACAAAAACAACAAAAACATGTTATGAATTTGCGCTTAATCGAAAACAAACCAATTCAAACATCAAACGTCAACCAAAGTGCCACAATGTTTCGTGCGACCCAATGAGGCAAAGAAGGTGGCTGACGAGGCAAAGATGCGTTTCGCTCACATCGACGGAGATCATCTAACGCTGCTGAATGTCTATCACGCCTTCAAGCAGAGTAAGTTGCCTGACTGTGCTCCTCCCAATCGACTCCGATAGACTTAAACTTGATTCGTTCTACAGGCAGTGAGGACCCGAACTGGTGCTATGAGAACTTCATCAACTATCGCTCGCTCAAGAGCGCTGACAATGTGCGCCAGCAGCTGGCACGCATCATGGATCGCTTCAATTTGAAGCGCACCAGCACAGAGTTCGCCTCGAAGGACTACTATGTGAATATACGCAAGGCTCTAGTCCAGGGCTTCTTTATGCAGGTCGCGCATCTGGAGCGAACGGGACACTATCTGACCATCAAGGACAACCAGAACGTGCAGCTGCATCCGTCAACTTGCCTGGACCACAAACCCGACTGGGTCATCTACAACGAATTTGTGCTGACCACCAAAAACTACATACGCACTGTGACAGATGTGAAGCGTGAGTTAACCCTGCACATACAACCACAGCAAACTCACATCCAATCAAATATTCTCTTTGGCTTTACAGCTGAATGGCTGCTCAGTCTGGCGCCACAGTACTACGATCTGGAAAACTTTCCACAATGCGAGGCCAAGCGGCAGTTGGAGCTGCTTCAGCAGCGCATGGAGACGAAGCAGTACCAGAAGGGCTTCTGAGCTGCAGACGGTCGAGTTTTTAATCAACTAAAATAGTTTGAAACAATATTATGAAATCTAATTATAATGTGCGTTTAAGTGTAGCCATGGAACTCAGTTTGCTTAAATGTTCAATTGAAAATCGGTTTGGAATAATCACAACAACAAAAATATTGTTTTCCTTTATTGACTTAAACACAGCTAAGAATTCCGTTTAGTGTTAATAAAATCAACCTTTTGTATAACTAAAAATAAGATTCGTGGCCAGCTTCAACCGTTGT
The DNA here is from genome assembly GCF_054131065.1 of Drosophila arizonae. Taxonomy (NCBI): domain Eukaryota; kingdom Metazoa; phylum Arthropoda; class Insecta; order Diptera; family Drosophilidae; genus Drosophila; species Drosophila arizonae. Next base: position 16,389,674 of record NC_142925.1, on the reverse strand, counting down.
TCTTTCGAAATTGGATAAGTATGAACAAATAGCCGAAACAAACCGCAAGGAAAATTAATTGTATATAAATGTTTGTGGAATGGAATCAAAAATGGGAGGAGTAGCTAGAGCCATGGCTAAGTTCGAGAGCTGCAGCATTTCAATAAAATGTCTGGTCTTTAGCAGTGATGGAGAGACTTCGTGCTTCCCATCCCAAGAGCAAAGAATGGCAAGCCCAAGAGGTCAAAGATATAAGAAGAAGAGATCATAGAATTGATTAGTAAAGTATTCTGAAGAATCGTCAGGATTGTGCTCTCCAAGTGGTAAAATGAAATCATGAAAATATGCTCAGATACAACGGCGGTAGTAAAGAATTTTGTATTATTTAAATAGCCTCAATATAGAGAGGCCTTATAGGTTGGATAGTGTTATATCGACTCAGCTCATCTACTTCATATACATACATTGATTGGTTTCCCATTTTCAATGGGTTCAGAGTGTGCAAAAATAAAAAATATTCTATAAATTAAACAAAATTGTGTGTTTTTTCTTTTTATTAATAGATTTCTTGTTTGTAATATATTTATTGTTTCAAGAATTTCATTTGATATATTTTATCAATTCCTGCGATTCCATCTATGAGGGATGTGGAAGATCAGCAGCCTGTGGCTCATCAGATAGCCCTCTCGGTCCATTAGTACAACCCTTTGAAGGGTCAGGACATCTTGTGCTGGCTATTGCCATAGAGAACAGCGAGAACAGCAACACAACAATTGTGAATTTCATTCTAATTGGCTTGACAAAGTCGATTTGATGCTGTCGAGCTTATATAGCTCCATAACTAGCTTGACGTGTTATTAATATAATTTAATCTGCGTCGAATTTTTACTTAAAAATTAGCAGTAATATAAAATGAATGAAACACAAATCAACTAGATTTGCAAGATCGAGTTTTGAAACAACTAGTTTGAAGTAGCCATAAAGCTCAGTTTGTTAAATTTAAATTCAATTTGGAATAATCACAGCAACAAAAATATTTTGTATTCCTTTATTCACCTAAACACAGCTAATAATTCCGTTTAGTGTTAATAAAATCAACCTTTTGTATAACTGAAAATAAGAATTTGTAGCCAGGTTCAGCCGTTGGTCTTTTGAAATTGGATAAGTATAACCAAATAGGTAGCGATAGCCGAAGCGAACTGCAAGAGAAGAAACAAATTTCAATATGAATGCAGAAATCATATAAATTAGTTAAGGTTAAGAATGTTTAAGAGCTCCACTTGATCGTTTCGGAAGACTACTTAGGCACTTACCGATGTGAGAATCGTTCGATTGACCCGACAGAGTCCGCTGGCTGAGAACTCGGCATCGTCGACGAGCAGCTGCTGCCAGAACTTCTTGGTCTCCTCGACCAGGATGGGCTCGAAGACCTTCCGCTCGATTTCGCATACGATCTGAATGGTCTTGCGGGCCTCGCGGGCCGCCAGATGGCACGGCTCCACGACCATGAGCAGGCGCAGAAAGTGAAATATGATCCAGAGCATTTGCACCCAGACGTAGCCGTTGTCCCGCTTATTGAGCATCTCCAGGAACAGAAAGTACGCCGTAGCAACCAGGTGCAGCAGACAGGACACCAGTATGAACAGCACGGCTATGCCATAGAATCTGCAATAGTTTATAGTTTATCAATTTGATTCAGTTCCCACTTTCCCGATACGAATCAAAGGTTCACCTTGAGAGCAATCGCACGCATTTGCCCAGCGATTCGTGATTGTCGGCCATGGCTCGAATAAGCAAACTTTTGTTTTTGGCTGTAGGGCAATGATGTCCATCTATTTGCTGATTATTGCTCATATGTATAGCTACTTACTGGCGGATTCATTAGGCAGGGTCTCCGTGTTCAACTTGGTTAGGCTGGCATGCAGGGCCATTGGCATCATTGGCTTGAAGCTGATGGACTTCACAGCGCTCACCCTGACCAGATTTGTGGCATTGCCATAACTTTTGTCTGCTAAGGTGTAAATTGTGGATTACGATTGCTATATCTACCTATACATATATTTATATGTATCTCTATACATAAAAGGTTTTAAATTTGAGTTTATATATCCCTTGTTTGATCTTCAAACTTATCAAGGTAAATAGAAAATTCCCTAGGATAATTATAAATAAATGTTAAAAGACTTGATTTCACATTTAGATCGCTTTCTTAGGAAATTCTTTTGGTTTTAGGGTTTAGCATACAGGTCATTTCTTTTTCATCTTTCTCTCTTATCTTAGCTTCTTCAGTCTTCTATTTCTATTTGACCTTTGGCTCGCGTTGATATTTTCGTCTTTATTGATCCTTCGCATTATATTTTATTCTTCTCTCTCTATCTATTACTTTTGTGTTTTATCTCGTTTGTTTCCTCTTCTTCACGTTTCATCTCTTTTGTTTCCTTTTCTTATTGTTTCGTCTCTTATGTTCCCTTTCTCTTACGCTGTATTTTTCACCTTTTTATCCTTACCTTATCGTTTCTTCGCTTTCCACTTTTCTATGTTCGACATTCACTTTTGTTCAAATTTATTTTATTTCCGTTAGTTTGGGCTCTAACCTTATCATTATTTATCTATTCTTCTCTCTCTTAACTTCATAAGCTCTTAATTTTTCTTTTTTTTCATTTTCCTTCTCTGTAGTAATATTTTCTTCACATATTTTTCTTATTTTCTCCATTGAGGTAATATTCATATCAAATACGTAACTCTCACGATTTCCAATATGAATTTGGTATTTTTTCTTGTTATATCCCTGCTATTTACTTACCACTCAGATAGCTGGTTCTCAGCATTTGATTGAGCCGCTTATAGCGCCTGCCTAGCCCGTAAGCCGTGTTCGCGAAATTGATGTGCAGCCCGGTCAATATAAAGTAGAGACTATAGAAGGGTATATACCACTGCACGTTGAGCTCTGGCAATGGGATGTGACTTGAAATACTGGAAGGGAACAGAGCGAATGCAACCTCACCTGTGTCCTCGTCGCTAATGTTCATTTGCTGTGCCATGCGCACCCAGGTGCCCACGTCCAGGCCAAGCAGAATGCCGATGACGATGAGGGACACAGTGGCCATGGCATAGGCGCGCCAGCGATCCTTCCTGACATTGTTGTAGGGACTCAGCGTGCTGTCGATCTGTGATGGAGTCTCGTTAAGGGAATATTCCATTGCTCGATCAGAGCTTTACCTTGTCGAGTCGCGTGTTCAGCTCCTGTGTGGCACGCAGGCCAAACATGCCACAGTAGACACCAGTCACGATGGCCAGCACCACAACCGAAACGTCCGAGGCAGTCACTACCTTCGAGGTGGCCGATTTCATTCTGAAAGATGCACTTTTGATGTGTTGGATTTCATTCAAATTAAAATTCATTCAAACGAATTGAAGCAACACTTAAGATCACACGAATCAGGAATGATTGGAGTCTACGTGGGGGACATCACATACAGGAGCTTTAAGCCACATATGACGATGATGATGTATGATCAAGATATTCCTTTCTTTATTTAAACTTTTGTAGAGAAATAAAAAAATCTTTTTTGGTAAATATATTGAATACTCTGAGTAGAAATTGTTTAGGAGCATTTAAAATTGTAAGGTTCATTTTATTGGACTACCATTTGGTAGCCAGAAATCGGAATCTACTTTTACTTAGTTTGTGGACATGCTAAGTTCACATTTGATGCTCAAATCGGAATTAACTTTAGATATTTACGTTAGGGACCATTATTACTTATTTTCTAGAATATATTGAATATATTCTACTAAAGAATAGGCTTAGCTTCAACTCAGATAATCACAAAAGGCTTATATCGGGCTACCTTTCTGGCCAAAAGCCACAGCTGATGATTGAACTTTCCATCTTTTAAATGCTAATACGCAAAAAATAAAAATAAATAAAGAATATTTTATATTCAATCAAAATATATTTATTGTTTCATTAAATTTGATTTTATATTGTATCAATATTGTATTGAATCCTTTTTTTCATTCAATGCCTCAACTGCTGCTGGCGTATCTTGAATGTTGTTAGAACAAGTTTTTAATATTGTAATACAGTGTATTAAATTTCTGGCTAGTGCCATGGAGAACAGCGAACTGTTGAAGGCGCGTTTTATAGTTGCAGATCTAGCTCGGAGAGCTTGGGACTGTGCACGTAAAATTCCTAAACTTTAAACACGTTTGACTAACTTTTAGCATTGAAGTTCAACTTTTACAGAGAAAAGCTCTAGTTGAGACAGCTCGATTCACAGATAACCGGAACCCTTCCAGCAACTGATATTTCAATAATTCGTCGTTTTCTTTTTAAACCAGAAACAACACATACACATACACACGCACACACACAGGCATAAGCACGCAGACATTAACACGCATAGTCTGAGCCCACTAGGGGCTGAAGATGAAATACATCTTTTCCAAATTTTAGGGGTGAAAGGGTGGATATAGGGGTGGCGGTCAATTATAACAAAAATTGAAATTCTATAAAATACACATGAATCTACATTTAAAGTTTCTCCACTTTAGCTTTAAAGATGCAGGAGATATAATTGTATAGCTAATTTTCGATTTTCAAGCGATGATACAAAAACATGACTATTTGTCGAATTTGGAGAAAAACTTGATCTTGAAAAGAAATTCAAGTCTCTAGCTCTTGTATCCCCTAAATCGACTAAGCTTCTGTCTGTTACAAAATTATTATAACCTGCTTGCTAAATATAAAATTGTTTTAATGTTCTGCATTAAAATTAATTACATTTTTAAAAAATTTATTAAAACATATTATTGTATATCCAAATAAATATGTATACATATGAAAATATTTCTATGTATTTATGCATATAAATATATCATACCACTATAATATCGTAAGATTGATACATCTACATCTTTCTTTACTTTCTGATTCTTTTCTTCAACTGAGAGCTTTTATAAAGCGGGATGAGCTTGACTTTGAGTTTCAGGCTTCTGACTCATATCCGATACTTGTCACTCAGAGAGAGAGAGAGAGAGAGAGAGAGAGAGAGAGAGAGAGAGAGAGAGGAGAGAGAGTCAGAGCTAGATTGCTAAATAAGGCGACGACGACAAAGATAGCAAAACGTAGACTTTGATGCTAAATACGATGGAATCGTTCTTAGGCACATAAAACTATTTATGTGAGATGAATAAAAATTTTATATGTATCTATAATTGAATTTCAGAATTAGAAATACAGTAGAAGCCCAAACATATGGAATAGAGAGATCATAAAATTTATATATCTACATACATAGTATATTCCGCTCGCTCCGCGACATAATTTTATATAATTCGTAGATTTATTTTTAGCAAAGTTATGTGTGCTTATGATATCATATAATATGTGCGCAGCATAGTATATATAAGTAGTATGTATTTATGTATTTTATGTACGCGAACTAAAAAGAATTCCAACTTGCAATCAATGCTGATCAAGTGAACTGAACTACATGCATACATAAGTAATTACTTAGCCAGGTCACATAAATATGTCTCCAAACATGTAAACCCCCACAATGAAAGAAAAAGTACCCCAGCTAGAGCGCAGCTCAGAGCTTGCCTATAAAAGTCGCTCGATGTCAAGTGCGTGACATCAATCAAACTCTGTCGATCGTAATCGAAATGAATTTCACAATTATTCTGCTGCTGCTGTCGATCTGCGCCATGGCACTGGCCGGGCATGATAAGCCGCCGTATCTGCCGCGACCCACCTTTAGGCCTGTTGGCCGCATCGCTCGAGCGGCGCCGCCCGCTGCTGAGAACAACTAAGCAGAACTGGAGAGTCTGCTTATGGAAAGTTTCAATCCAATAAAAAAATAAAGCAAATCCAAAAAACATAAACATAATTTTGAATCTTGTTCTTATGTAACTTACCGAACGGGTATATTCGAATTCGCATCGAATAGCAGACCGCGATAGGTGAGGAAAACTAATCCCAAAAAAGAATTAATATGGGTAGATCGTATCACTACTCGAGTGGGTACTCTACCTACCCATGATCAGGCACAGGCACACCGAGTATATGGAAAATAACCAACTGCGAGTTATCTCTAGCTGACCTTTCGAGTTCTTTTTGGCCGAGTACGGGGCAAGGGCCAGAAGTTTGCTAACATAGAATATGCCAATATTAGTCTCCGAAATTTCCATATTGAATTAAATTAGTTAATTTGCGATTTTCAAACGATGCCGCCAAGCACTCGACAAGCACTGAGCCGCCGCTGTCGTGTGAAAACTACGCTTTTCTCTGTTAGTTTTTCCAGCACATTTGACACTGAGCAAATAATACGCTCCCGTGTTTGACCAATATTAGAGCCGGACAGCCTAAGTGAAAATTGCAAAAGGGAAACGCAAAACACATCAGTATCGCATTGTTGACAATAGTTTTGTCCGGCTGTCCCAGCGTTCCACATGCTGCTGTAAATAATAATTAGAGTGGCAGCTATATGTCAATCAATTAGGGACATAGGAGCCAATTATATACATATATACATATATGTACATATACGGCTGGCTTTATGAATGAAAGGCTAGACAGTGTATGTTGTTGTTGTTGTTGCTGTTGTTGTTGTGGTAATTGTCACGCCATTAGTAAATATAGCTTTTGATTTGTATCCTGCGAAAATGAACTTTAATCTCTTAAAAACAACAAAATATATGTATGTGTGTGTGTGTGGAAAAAATTGCCATTTGCGTAACAATTTGAATTGGCAGGAAAAGAAAATGATCTCATATCTCAGTTTCTAGTTCGGTATGGTATAAGCATTGAAAATCTCAATCCAATAGCCATCGGGATCCTTGATGAAGGCCAAGCCCTTCATGCGGCCATCGTCGGGTTTCTTGACGAACTCCACGCCATGCTCCTCGAAGCTGCACATGAAAAATATAGCAATAATAAAACATACATTAATAACTAAGTCTATCTTGTGGCATTCTCAGACAAACCGCTTGCAAGCCGCATAGACATCGGGCACCATCAGTCCGATGTGGCCAAAGCCGCGTGGATCGCTGTTGCCGTTGTGATAGCTTTGATCTGGATCGCTTTCGGTGCCCCAGTTGCTATAATAATACAACAGATAGAAAAACTCACAAAATCAATAAACCATATTAGACAGGTCAAAAGGTCAAACTTACTGAGTCAATTCAATGGTGGCCTTGCGGCTCATTGCCCAGCTGCGACGTTCCTTGGGATCCTTGGGTATATCGGCAGGATTTTCGTAGCTGTGCAAACAGATGTTATAAATGCCAGATGTTATAGATAATTGCAAGCGTCATTGCACAAACCCCATAAAGTACAAGCTGAATTTTGCCTCTGGAAAGTCCAATTTCACCAGCAAAGTCATGCCCAAGACACCAGTGTAAAAGGGCAGTGATTTACGTGGATCCTTGATGCGGTACATGGTCTGCTGGAACAGGAAATCCTGTCGAAAATTTGATGCCAATATTACTTGCAAGCCCGAAAACTCATTTTATTCCATCTTACCTTAGTAGAGGCATCCTGTTTTTGGCATAGCTCATCGGCTTCTGCATTGGTTAGTCCCGTAACATCACCCATGATTTTTCCAGAATCACTTGTTGCTATCTCTCCAATTGGTGGAATTCAACTATTCGCAATAAAAAAAAACACGCTGTTTGTCGAAATTCTAATCAGCTGTTTGCCATTAAACAGCCGATGACGCAACTCAACGAAAAAACTGCGAAAAGAATGAACTGCTCATCTCTTCCAGCTTCCGGTATTATTTTCTTAAATCTATGAAATATAAAAATGCATTTCTTTTAATTACATCATTATCATTGCTGCCAATTGGTATCATGTTAATGTCTTCCAATGGATTCGTTTTAAAATGTCAATTTTCTGCCGCACGCAGCAAGCGGTGTGTTTACAAATTATATCGATATATATATAAGTATTTAAAAAATATCGATAAGGAATTGTGTGTTTGTACTGCCGTTTCGATTTTATGCACCACATTCAGTGCTGTGCAACGTTTTCGGGCCATTTTAAATAAGAAACCGTTTCAAAATCAAGTTGTAAGAGTATACTAAAATTATGTCTTATCGTATAACGTCCGTTAGTAGGAGCACAGAATTGAACCCAGTAGAGTTGAAGGAAATAATACTGAAGCTATCGACCAATAAAACGCCCTTAGCTGGCGTCGTCCTATCGGAAAGGACCTTAACGAATGTGTGCATGGCTGCGCGTAGTCTCTTTCTCAGCCAGCCAATGCTATTGGAGCTAAGTACACCCATTAAGATTTGCGGCGACATACATGGACAATATGAGGATTTGCTGCGCATATTCAAGAACTGTGGCTTTCCACCGCAAGCCAATTATCTGTTCCTCGGTGACTATGTGGATCGAGGGCAACAGTCCATTGAGACGCTGACGCTGCTGCTCGCCTACAAAATCCAATATCCGTTGACTTTTTTCCTGCTGCGCGGCAATCACGAGTCGAGTGAAGTGAATCGCATCTACGGCTTCTTCGACGAGTGCAAGCGCCGTTACAGCATCAAGCTGTGGCGCACCTTTGTCGACTGCTATAACTGTATGCCCGTGGCGGCCATTATCGAGAACAAAGTCTTCTGCTGTCACGGAGGACTAAGTCCGGATCTGGATGATGTCAGTGTCATACGTCAAATACCGCGACCCATTGAGGTGCCGCCGCACGGACTGCTCTGCGATCTGCTCTGGTCGGATCCCGATAACAATATCGAGAATTGGGGTGAAAATGATCGCGGCGTCAGCTTCACCTTTGGCGCCAACATTGTCAACGCCTTCCTCGAGGCGCACAAATTCAATTTGATGGTGCGCGCCCATCAGGTGGTCGAAGATGGGTACGAATTCTTTGCCGGACGCAGACTGGTCACAGTCTTCTCGGCGCCCAACTACTGCAACATGTTTGACAACTCCGCCGCGGTGATGATGATAGATGCGGCCTTAGTTTGCCGATTTGTGATCATCAAGCCGAAGGTATTGCCGCCAACCAGCGCTAACAGGATCTCAGACTCTACTATGTGAATATCTATAGTGTCAGTATTTATGTATATGTGTGGGTCTATATGAAATAATAATAATTCTTTTAATTGTATACATAATTCGTTCACTTTATTTAAATGTAATCGGCAGCCGAAGCTGTGTAACTCTCTTGCTTCGATCTTCGTTCATCTATTTACATGGTAAAGGCATTTTCAAGGGCATGTACTCTCTCTGTGTGTGTATGTGTGCATGAGTGTTTGAGTGTGTGCTCTTAACTATTTACATAACGTTGCATTTGTCATCATTGTATTGGTTGATTTGTTGTTTGCTTTGTAATTAAAACTAGTTCAACTGCTACAAGAGCCGAGTGTTTACGGTCTTGGGTATCGCATTGTCATTATCATTATCATTATCGTCGTATGGTATGCTTGTATGAATATATATGTGTCATTATAATATATATATAGCGTACATTTGCTTATCAATTAAACTACTTGCTTGATTTTTCATTGTTAAAGAGTATTTCCCCTTGCTCGCTCTCTCTCTTCGTTTCTCTCCTTCTCTCCTTTTCTATTAAAAATTAATTTTAGTTAGTTCTCTAAGCTGTATAGATCAACATACATTGTGCTTATGATTATCAGAATCAATTATCAGTTTCTCCTTCTACTTTTTCTTTGTTTTTTTTTTTTTTTTTTTTTTTTTTTTTTTTTTTTTTTGGTGTTGTAAAAATTATTTGTAAATGAAATATCTATGGCTTGGAAATCAAACATAGATTTTGTCAACATTTCATAAGTTTAATTCATTTAAAAAAATAATTCTATTATTCTCTCTTCTTTTGTTTATGTGTAGACGTTTCAACTGTTGGTCGTTTGTTTTTCGTTTTCATCTTCTTCTTCTGGATGGTTCTTTACAAATGCTTTTTTGTATAGGAAACTAAATGCTATTAGTGTAAAATGTTAACAAAAATGTTATTCTTCTAATTTTTCATTATTCATTTTCTTTAGTGCATTTCTCTATTGGAAGGAGTCGCATTATTATCCAAACTGCAGTTATCATAAAAAAATAATAATAATAATAATTAAATAATTTACATAGTCACAAAAAAAAACAAAACTAAGAAATTAAATTAAATTGAGAGTTCTTTCAATGCATATTTATTTTTCCACAATTCATTGCTTTTGCATTCTAACTAATTTGCAAGCACATAACAAAATTATAATATAATTTAATAATAATAATAATAGTTAATTACGAATTAATTAAAAAAATTACAAATAAATTCAAATAAAAACATGAGCTAAGAACATAGATAGATGTCTTCATACCGCACGCTAGCATTAATTACTAAATACTTTCGCAATATCGTCTAACAAAACTAATTGAAAATTAAACATAAACTTTTCTTTTATTGCGCAATAACAATGACAATGAAGTAATCGCATATTAAAATTTACTTGACTAAAACGATCGAAGGAAAGAACAGAAAAAAAATTAATAATTATAATAATGATTACAAAGCATAAACTAATTTACAATGTATATTTAGTTAATTATTTATATTAGGTTTATTTGTTTGTTTATTATGTATATTGTATTCTTGTTGTCCGTCTCTTTTGGTGTTTGTTTGTCAAAAATTGTTAAATCTAAAATGTTAGCTGAAAAATTGCTTAGACTAAAATGCGTAATTAATGGCAAAAATCCGCTCTGGTCATTTCTTGTTATCCGTTCCATTTCACGTACATGTATAATATATATATATATGTATATATACACACTTCAATATTCAATTAGAAACTAAATAATTTGTTGTCGCTGTTGTTGCTGTTGGACTGCCAAGTTGTTCACATAACCTTTGATTTAATTTTAAAACGAATGTACATTGAAATATTGGCAAAAGTACGCTTAGCATTTACAATTACGAATTACATTGTGGTTGTGGTGTTTGTTTGCTTTCAATGTTCTCCAGCACATTTGTTTGCTTTTCTAAAAATAATGTTAAAAATTATCGTTTAGTTTAGCTTTAGCTTTATAGATATATATATATATATAGATATATGTCTATGTATATGTATATTCATATGTGTATGTGTATGTGTATGTCTGCATGTGTAACCATAGAACTAAAAATTTATTTATAAAAATTTCACTAGCAATTAAATTCACCATTCAATAATAATTTCAAATTAATTAAACGCAGAGAGAATGAATATCAATAATTAATATTGGTTTTCCCATTTCACTACATAATGATTTTTGTTGATATTTGCTTATGGTCGTTTGTTGCTGTTGTTTAAAGTAGTCCACAAAGAAGGCAATATATAGATTACAACTAAATGGTTTACTATTTAAAAAAGGCTAATCATCATCGTCGGACGAATTTGAGGACAATTGCAGATCGTTTTGTAGCAAGTCATTGGGGAAGCCACCATTGGATGCATAAATGCCGGACTGTTGCTGCTGCTGCTGGTGATGATGATGACGCGACTGCTGCTGCTGTTGTTGTTGTTGATGATGTTGATGACTATTATTATATGTGGGCGATATAGAACCCAGTCCCAGATTAGGCAGCTGATGCATGTGTTGCTGCTGTTGCATATGATGATGATGATGTTGCGATAGCTGCCCGGGCGGCTGCTGCTGCTGGTGCGTGGAACGATCATCCTCGCTGCTGTCATCAGAATCGCTGCCACTGTCACTGTCGCTGGATTCAGACTCGGAGCTCGAGCTGGATGCACTCAGTTCGCCGCCAATTTGCTGCAAAGGAATTGAAACTGCTAACGAGCAATGCGATGGCAAACGCTGCAGATACCAACCTGTTCCAGCACGGCGGCTGCCTGGGCCATAGACTGCGCCGCCTGCTCATGATGACTGGGCGAATCCAAATCCAGGGGCATACTATTGCTATGATTGCTATGGCTAAATGAGGCGCGTTGCTGCATTTGCTGTTGCTGCTGCTGCAGTTGTTGCTGCTGCTGCTGCTGCTGTTGTTGCTGCTGCAGCTGCTGTGCGTAGTTGTTGTTGGCGCCGCCACGTCCATAATTCTGTTGCTGTTGCTGCTGCATGGGCGGACTTGAACGTTGCGTCTGCTGCTGCCGCTTGGCGTGACCTTGGCTCGACGCCTGCCGTTGCTTTCCCATGTTCACTGAGCCAAAGTCCGGCTGGCCAACTGAAGAGCCTGTGGAGGAGCCCGAGATGTTCGCCTGGCCGCCGCCATTGTGCAGCGCTGCACTCAAGCCAAAGTCATCATCGTCCATTATCATAGGTATGCTGGGCAACGTTTGCTGGGCATTGTTGGCATGCCAGCTAAAGAGCAAAGATATAGAAGTGAATAGGAAATATATTTATAGAGAGAATGCAATGCTTACGCCGGCGCCGATTGCGGACTGCGGTGTGAGGCAACTGGACGTGATGGTGAGCTCTGCTGCATGGGCGAATTGCGTGGCTTAAAATCAACTGTGAAGAAAAATCAGGCAATGTTAAGCCAATGTTAAGGCAATGTTACATGCATTTTACTCACTTATGTTGTTCCGGCGACTGCCCGTCGACACTTTCGTCTTCGATGTTATGCGCATGGTGCTGTTCTCCAGTTTAGGGCCAGATCCCGTGCCAGCCATCGCCCCGGACGGCATTGGCACACCATTCGGGCCAGAGGACATGGGTGCAGCATTCGTAGCAGGCATCAAGCTTGGCTTGTTTGTCATTTCGCTTCTGTTGGTTGAGTGCCAAATTGTATTAGAGACTTTAATTATGTTCCTAATTATGTATAGATTTACCTTGTCTTCTTCACTTGTATATTGTGGTTTAGCTTCTCTAGTGTGATAGCACCCGTTTCCTTGTCGAATATGATTAGGCATTCTTTTGTATATTTTTTGTGATTACCCTTATAAACTGTTTGAGGCACACCGGAACTTTCTGGAAAGGAAATCGAAATTGAAATATCATACAGAATTTAGCATGGCTCAATACAAATTACAGTTTAAGCTGAACATAATGATATATGTGTATACATATGTATATACCTTATATATAAAGCCATTTTGTTCAACTTTGTCATTTAGAAACGAGTTCAGGGCCTTATTAAGCATGACAACTGCAAGTCACATTTGCTCAAAAAAGTGAATGTAAATTTATGAAGGAAATTAAGACGATGCCTTAAATAATATATTAAATGTATTATGAAAAGACCTATATATACAAATATATTTTTAAGCGATTCATGTCGTCGTCTTATTGCACCGTTTTGAACAAAACAAACGATAATCAACAATCATTTTTCAATTTATTTCAATTCACTTTACTCCAAAAGCTGCTTTGAGCCAATGCCCCAAGAAGTTGGGTAAACTATAATTATCATTCCATTCAGTTGCTTCAAGTACGCCGCAAAGTATCTCAGATGAAACTTTTACTCGCGTCTGTGTGTGTGTGTGTGTGTATGGTTATGGGTGTGTGTCTGTGTGTGTAACTGAAGTCAAGTGTTTTAGCGGCTGCTCAAACAATCAAAAACTTCAGCTCAATTTGAACAATTTTTATGAATGCGACTTGAAAATGCCAAAAGCTAACGTTCGATAAGAAAACATTATAAGATATGAAATCAACAAGTAAAAAGACATTTATAAATATCTCTTAAGAGCGTAATTTATCTATGAATATCTGTCAAGTGAATAAATATACAAAGATAAGAAGGGAAGAGAAGCCCAAAGATGTCACTAATTTTATGCATGTTAGCTATTTTTAATACTATTAATTTTTTAGCAGGTTCAAATAAAGAAGATAACGCACATAAACATAAAAAAATCATAAAATTTAAATATTAAATTGTAATAAAAAAATATTTAAATAATATATAAAATGTATTTAAAATTTTTTCTTTTTTCTTAGAGTTTAGTTAGTTAATTTGTGCTTCTAGTTAATTAATTAATTATTTATTTTTCTTACTCATAGCAAGATAAAAAAATAAAAACAATTGCACATTATTACTAATGCCCAATTCCTCATAAAATGCGACCAATTTAAGCCTTCGACCCGCAAAAGCATATAACAAAAAATATAAATAAATAAATAAAAGAAATCATTAAAAGATTGCTCAAACAATAGAAAATATGAATATATAGTATATATATATATATATGATGAAAATACAGTGAAACTGTATGGAAGTTATACATACAAATTAATGTATTTGTATATAAACTTCAAGTTAATATTTATACATACATATATACATATTTTTATAGGCACAAACTCAGTGCCGGCGAATAAAAGCCAAAGAGAGGAGGAGGAGAAGATATCCAGAAAGAGAGAGAGAGAGTGAGCAGCATATTGCGAATGGCCGAATATGAAATACACTCTCAATGAGACATAAGGATGTATGTAAATAATATATATTGTAAATACCAAAGAGAATATAATGTATTTCTTTATTATTTGATATACATAAAAGTTTCTTTGATTATATTAGTATAATATGCATTAAAATATATATAATATAGAATATTATAGTTCCCATACGCTCCCAAGTATACTTGAATGCCATTGGTCACACAAAAAGAGGACGCTGGCTTCAGTTGACGTGACACTCCCATAAAATGCTCAAGTGGTTACAGCTCAGCCAGAGTAGCACATCGAAAGACAATCACAAAGTCTGTTGATGAGAAAACCCAAACCAATGCAGGCAAGCTGCTCTAACTACTACTACTACAATAGTCAACTACTACAATAAATCACCCAACTAAGGTCTTAACTACTCTCAATTGGCTGACATAATAACACATGTATATATGTACATATACATATGTCACTTGTCAAATTGAGTAATAACGCACACAGGTAGAGTATTTAGAGCGAAGGGGCAAGGTTGTTTTGAGTGCCTGCAATTGTGTTTTGTGATTTATTTTTATTTTCATATTTGATACTTGAACTCTTTATATTGTCGCAAGTGTTGCGATTTTTATTTATTTTTTTGATTATTTCGTTTTGTTTTTTTATTTGCTTTCTTATTATTTCTTTCTGTTGCCTTTCGCCTGTTGAATAACCGCCTCACAGTTGTTGCTGTTGTTGTTGTTGTTGATGTTTGTTCAGCTCTCGCTTACAGTTTGACATGCATGCATTGCAGCAGTGACTGCCAAAACTCAGCCAAGCGACATCAACACAACTGCACAAAGCAACAACAACAACAACAATAAAATAAGCAAATAAAATGAAAGCGTGCACCAGGCAACAACAACAACAACAAAATCAACGACATAAACAAAAGCAGAGCAAGCAACAACAACAAAAGCAACAACAATCAACGAAATCGTATATTGAAATCCGGTTGTGCTTTTGGAATTTGTTTTGTTACACGTAAATTGTATTAATGTGTGCACTTAGATACGCGCTCAGCTGTGTGTGTGTGTGTGTGTATGTATGTATGTCAGTTGAAAGGTAATCATTGAAAGTGCACCTAAGACAACGATGAGCTTAAAGCCAAGCCTCTGCCATGATGAGCAGCGGCTTAATGTAAAAGGCAAACGATACAGCTCCATTCGGTTTTCGATAAAAAAAAGACTACGATAACGATAACGATTATCATCTCATTATCATCTCTTTGAATCTACACACATATGTATATTTTAGATGTCTTACATATATTCATAAAATCGATAAATATCGATTATGAATTTATATATTTATGTTCATCTAGATATTAGATCATTTACCTAAAAACTTACGTATAAGTTCATTAGCTCTACGTATTATTTATTCCCTCATAAATGAAATGCAATAGATCGGCTCTTTATATTTCCACGCTCAACGAACACTGAATAACTCAATACTTACGTATTGTTCATCAATCGTTGAACAAACCTAATCGTTCATGACCGATTGATTGAGCACAGAGTATCGGTTATGACATGCGGAAATAAGTATATATCGCTCACTGATCACTGAATAAGTTCAGCACTTATTTTTCTTGATCACGCGATCAAATTATGCCAGAAATTTCTGTTACTATTACTTGACTTCCATACAACGACTTTAAAGAGCATAATAAATAAGGATTTAATGCTGCAGCAGTTTCTTGACAGCAGCTCAATCATAATGTCTTATAGTGGCTCAACTTTGTACGCAGTGAATCAGATAGTCACCTACTTTAGGCAAGAACACTTTCTGGTATCATATATTAGAGTGATTGCACGATCAAATTAAACTATTTTTACGACTTATCAATATATTATTTTGATTAAATATCTCCATATTTTATTCAGTTGTTAATGAACTTGGCTAATTGAATCCGATTTATCTATCGTAGACGCTCTCAATCGAGCGAAACATTTTGTGCGCGTGGCATAAGCTCGTGAGAACGAAAGAGATCGCGTAACGCACTCGCTCACGCTCTCCTCTCATACTATCTCACTCACACGCACACGTGCGCACGTTGATGTGTGTCTGGGGAGACAAGAATTTCCATGCAAATGCAAGCGAAAGAACAGCTGCTCGAAAACAAAGAAATTCTGTTAGTTTCATTCTCTTTAAATAAAATACATATATTAACATATACTATATGCATATTCACGTATACACATGTGTGTGTGGGTGTGCGTGCGCGGGTGTGTATGCACAAAAAGCGAAAAACCGCTATGGAAAATTCCACAATAAAGTGCAGAAGACACCGAGTGTGCGACGTGCCAAAAGCGTTAAGAAGCTTGATATAAAACAAATACAACTCAACGATAATCAACTTCTCCAGTTCTGTGTGCAGCTGTGATCGTATGTGATCTATAAAATGCACATAATTGTCTTGGGGAAATTCTCTCATTGCAATGCCATTTGGCAAAGGCCTTAACGATATCCAAAAATATACCAGTGCACGCACACACACACACACACATAAATTTATAAAGAGAGTTGAACCGTAACGCATGTTTGTATGAATGTATGCACGTTGTCATTGAGAGAGGCTCACTTGGAGTTTAATTTTAGCTCGCTCAGCAACTGACTCTGCTCATAACGGTAAATTACTATTGAGCTTAAAGCAGAACTGCAAATCAAAGCAGTGAGTGTCTTACCTAAGGCATCAATACACATACACACACAAATGCTCTGCTCCTTTTACATATTTGAGTGAGTATGTAAAATAAATGAAAGCAAGCTATCTATTTATAATTATAATTTATTTATAATTAAACAAAACATAAATAAATAAAAAAAAAAATGAAGATATTTATTAAATATTGATTGATTTTCTATGATGTTGATTGATTTTCTATAAACATTTCACGGAATCAATTTTTATTAAATAATAGAACATATAGAAAGGCTATAAAAAGCAAGTCAACGAAAATATATCAAAGTGCCCATAATGTAAATGATCAAACTATGGAAACTCGAAACCATTGAAGACTGCATTGAAGGTCATATTAAGGACTAGAGAACAGACTGGCGTTCTCTAGGAAGGCTTGAACTTAAAATACAAATAACCGCGTGTTGGAAATATTTAGAATAAAATTGAAAGTCTACTTATTCTACACAATATATAAAAAATAAAAATCTATATTTTATATTTTATTTTTATTTCAATTTTATCCATATTTGTGAAATTCAAATTACACACTTCATGGTAGATTTAGTATTACTAATTTCAATTTGTATGCCCTTAACCGGCTGTAGCTTTTTCTAGAGAGAAAAACGAATCAGTTATTTTTTACAGATCCATCTGGCAATCCAACAAAATGCGTTTGGCTTTTCTAATCATCGGTGAGGATTTAAGATTTCGAAGCAGTCCCTCCCAAAATAATAATCTCTGTTCAGTTCTATTACATGTGCAGAATTTACTTGCTGGTAATCTCTTTAGTAGTATAGTGTCAACCGCATTATCCCCAGTCAATTACGTTGGAGGCCATGTGAAAAACATCAGTAGAACACTAGCATTACTTGGAATTAAGCTGCAAATATTGGGCGATTCTTGGAAGGTGCCAGAAGAAGATGTTAAATTCTTAAGATAATCTTTTAATTTTGTGCTACACTTCTATATGTAAAATTAAAAAATATATATTATCATTTTCATCAGGAAATATGAGTTTCGATTTATTCAAAAGAAAGAAGGAATTCAGCAATTGCAATCTCTTGTTTTTTATTTATTTATCCTGATAACTTTAACTTCTTTAAATTTCTGCTTTGGTAACTTAACAGATATAATAACTACTCTCCACACCTGGAAAGGCATCAAATTTTATCCACATTTGTGAAATTTGAATTATACGTTTCATGGTAGATTTAATTTATTTAATAACAATTCGTATGCCCTTATCTGGCTTTCTAGCTTTCCCGAATCAGTTATTTTTCACAGACCCATTTGGCAATCCAACAAAATGCGTTTGACTTTACTAATCGTCGGTAGGGACTCAACCATTTGATGCACCTCCAATCTAATAATCTTTGTTCAGTTCTATTCTATATGCAGAATGCAATTTATGCAGCACCAATAACGGATGAGAGAGGTATATTCGACAATATTTTGTCAGCCGTAGTGGGCAAAGTCCAAAACATTGCACACCATACTGGCAGCATTAGTTCTTTTCTGGCCAAGCTCGGAATTGCAGTACAAATATTTGGCGAGGCTTTGAAGGAACCCGAATGGAAATCGAACTTAACTAATGCCTAAAGAAAATCTATATGTATATACTATATGTGAAATAAACAAGTAAAAGATGCTCCCAATCATTGCGGAGAGCTAATATTTCAATTCTTATATGCTTCTCTTATGGGCTATACTATGAGAACTTAGTTTTTGCATAAATCTCTTTGTAGATGATAAATCTCTTCTTTTTTTTTTCTAATTCTCTCCAACAAACTGTTTTCTTCTGATGTAATGCTGAACAATTTGATTTACATATAAATTTTACGCTTGCATAATTCCAGTTCTTATTATATTTAGTACGCTTGACGCCCATCTAACACCGATTTTTCATGCCTTGCTTTCTTATTTATCAGTCAGTCTGCCATGCATCTACAACAAGTATTCATAGGTGAGCCCCATAAATATATATTAAACAAGAAAATCCTAACTAATATAACGTTTATTTTCTCAGTCGTGCTCTCTATGCTTTCCATTGGAAATGCCGAATATGTTGCAGATAAGAAATCAAACGTTGATTTTTTATATACATGTGGAACATATCTAATAAAAGGAAGCAAATATATTAAGAAGGCAGGGCTGCTTCTGCAAATGTCTAGCGAATCCATGAGAGGTATTGCGCCCTTTAATGCAAAAATGTATATAAGGCAGTGGCTAGAAGTGGATGATGAAGTACCCCGTTTACCTAACTACCTCAAATAGTTCAACCTCAGATAATCTAAATGGAGCCACGCTAAAAATATACAATAATAAAAAGAAAAACTAGGTCAAAAACACCTCTACAAACTATTTTCTCTGAGTATCAAAATTAATACCGACAGCCTCTATTAAAGACATCATTTCTGAGAACCACAATTATTTCTATGTTGATATTTATATTATTTAAGAAATTAATAGATATTTATACACAAAATGTAGTTCAAAACATTTTAAATATAATATATATATATATATGTTTCTGTTTTAGTGCATCACATTAAGAAAAAGAACATGTACGACAAGCGCCCACACACACATGTACATTTACATATTTCATTGCATTAAAATCTAGAGAGGGTATTCTAGTTTGTTGATATGAAAATCGAAACATAGAATATGTATTTATAGATATATATCGTATACATCTATACTTTCACAGGTCATTTGAAATTCTATAAAAATTTCCTATTTAATTGATCAGCTTCTGAGAAAATACTTCAAAATCTACATTTACATTATATAAGAAATTCTCAATCAATAATTTACTTCATTAGTTTCGCTTGTGGTATACAAAAAAATCACCCAAAACTCTACAGACCCAACCTTTAGACACCTGACCAATTGCACTTATTTTATCGCCAGCCAAATTTCTTAACTATGCTGGGGCAATCAACGAAGCGCTACCTGAAACCAAGTTAGCTGTGCAAAAAACAAAATTATATACATATATGTATATATATAGCTAAATAAATAACAATAATAACTGACTGTTAGCTGTCTGGACACAAAGAGCATAGCTAAATAAAAACCTGAATGCTTGGCTGCATTTTGCCTGACTTGATGTAATTTGGTTTCTTTACTTCAATCGTTGGCTACCTTTCTACCTTTTATATATACCCTGTACTAGTACAAAAGAGGTCAAGTGGGCATTTTGAAAAATAAGTAATGAAATGATAAAGAAATACATTATATTTTTTAGTTGAGAACTATTTTAATAGTTATATGTGGAAGTATATTACAGTTGATTATTATATATGTAGACTCGACTCTCTCTTTTACATTTTCTTTTTCTTACTAGTAGAAATCATAGTCAAACGTTAAAAGTGGAGTATCTAGCAGTTGAGCTACCAACTATAACACATTTTCTAGTTTGTTTTTCCCCCTCAAGCAATGCATTAGGCAAACTCTTAAGTTTTGTGCTGTTTATGTCATCAGCAGGCGGCAACAGAAATGACCAAAATGCAGAGTTAAACTAAAGTAAAGAGTGCATAAATATTTTAAAGCTTAAATTTCGTATTTTGAGTCTCACGCCTTCTCCACTTGTAATGCATAAAACTCAATGTAATTTTCTAACTGCTTACTTATTGCTTATTATAAGAAACAAACACAATTATGAGTCATATTTAGGAGGTTTTTTTTTTTCGGTGAATCGATCAGCTGTGCTTGGGGTTAACGTGCGAGGAATCGATATAATTGGCGTTTCGTATTTTGTCAACAGTCGCGACAACATGTTCCGTTTATTAGCATACTTAATATGTAATTTTATAAATGGAATCGAACTGAATATTCAATGAAAACGCTTGCGTGCCGTCTTTTTGGAAATTCATCAATTTAATGTGAGTTTCAATAAAAAGAAAACAAGTTCGGGTTTTAGCCTCTGACGAAATTACTGAGAGATTCAACGTTAAATGTGCACGGGATAATAAAAACCGTCGTAATAATCGAGAGACTGCTAAATGTAGTCTCTCATGTAATTTTATGTTCCTTAGAATAGCAATTTCGATATAATTTTAAGATGATGAATAATCAATATATACTTTGTAGAATCAGCTTCATTTTTGTTTATTTATTCAAATTTCAATTTAATGGTGTTTCATTTGAAATTATTATACCCTGAACCCATTGAAAATGGGAAATCAGGGTATAATGGTTTTGTGAAAAAGTATGTAACGGGCAGAAGGAGGCGTGGCAGACCCCACAAAGTATATATATTCTTGATCAGCGTGACGAGCTGAGTCGATATAGCCCTGTCCGTCTGTCCGTCCGTATGAGTGCGTCGATCTCAGAAGTTATAAGAGCTAGAGAGCTGAAATTTGGCATGCATACTCGTGAGTACCATACGCAGTACGAGTTTGTTTTATTTTTTCGATAAATTGTCCGATAACTTTTTTATCGAGAATAATCGAAAAATTGATTTTGTTTTTTCAGCCTAATTTGAACATTTTTAGACCTGGAGTTTTCAAATTTGCGTTGTATATAAAGTTAATCGATACAAAGATTTTGTAATTTACAGATTTTGGATACCACGCCCCCTTCTCCCCCAATTTGAAAAAAACGCATTTCAAGTACTAGAGACTTGTGCTTTGAAATGTACACACATATTTACCATATGATTACGCTCTGAAAGTTTAATTAAGATCGTATGTCTACAAAAGAAATTATTCAACAAATAAATTCTCATAATATTGCCCACACTGCAGCGCAGCCCAAGCGCAGTCGCTGCTTACTGCGCAGTTAGCAGAGCGCAGGCTTATGCGTGCGTGTGGATACATATGTATGTATGTGTGCATAAAAGAAGTGCAGAATGATTAGAATATCAGCTTGGAGGGTTCAGGGTATCTCCTAGTCGAGCAGTCTCGACTGGAGCTTTCTTACTTGTTATTTGCTGTTTTAGAAAGTTTAAATGAATAATATTCTTGAATTATTATTTACAATAATCAACAAAATGCATAAGCAGATTGCGTGTTATAATGGTCTGGTTAGCTCAGTTAACCAAACACATATAGGAGGTTGTATTGTATATAGATATAATGTCATATTCACAATAAACACAACAAGTATCACAATGACATCGAAGATTTAAATAAAGTTAAGCAAATAGAGCTGAAAATTTGCTTTTTATTTACATTTGTTTATTCAGTATAATTATTTTTATAAAAATACCCGCATTGGCATTTATTTGTAAACAAATATAAGCTTGTTGTCATTTGCAAACAGTAAAAGCTAACGATGATTCATTACCTCAATGCGGAAATCGATTAACCGAAATTCGTGCTAATTTCTAAATTTGCGTTTCTCACAACGAAAAGCCTATGCTAAATACACATGAATATTTAAATGAGTTGCAAATATCGATATTTTGCATTGCATAAATAGAATATCGATAGCTCGTAGAAAGCAGATCCTTCTGGGCAATATCGATAGAGGATAGAACAAAATCAATAGCAAATAGAAAGAAGATCCTTTTGGCAATATCGATAGGTCATGTCTTTTGGTATTTTGTTTGGCAATATCGATGGCATGAGAACTTACCTAAATTTGGCACGGTAACAGTAACTTGATTATTGGAGCCAACATCCACAGTTGCCATTCGGCTCGTATCCACACTGGCTGGCTTAAAGTCATCTGGAAATCGTAGACGGATTGCATAAGTAATCAGAACGTACAACAAACGGAATTGTTGTTGTTGTTCTTGTTGTTCGGTGAACAACCAGCAAAATGCTCAACTCACATTTAATTGTGTGAAATGCGGTCGCTGTATTTTTTGGATTGAATGTGGCACCCAACTTAAGCTCGCGTACCTCATCCCCACCGATGTTGAGGCGTTCGGTAAGCGTTGGCTTCTGTTTGGTCATCATCATCGTTCCCCCGTTGCCGTTGTTAATGTTGTTGTTGTTGTGGGAGGAGTATGGTGTAGGCTGGTAAGGCAGGTGGTTGGTTGTTGGATTCTGATTATTGTAATTGGCACTGGTGTAGTTTGACTTTTGATAATTGTTGTTGTTGTTGTTGTTGCTAGTGCTGATGTTGTTGTTGTTAAATTGATATGACTTGTCGCCAACAGTGTCGGCAGCTGAAGACGCCAACGCCAACGCCGACGTCGCCGCTGTTGCAGCAAAGCTACGCTCCTCTGCAGCGCCACCGCGTTGATAATTGTAGCCGCTTGTAGTTGTAAAATTAGCTAAATCACTGCCAGCTGCGCTGCCGCTGCCTACGCCGCCGACGCCACCACCACCTCCACCGCCGCCGCCGCCACCGCCAACACTGATGCCGTTGCCGGACTTACGATAACTGCCGCCGTAATGTTGACTTGCAGCCGCTTTGGCTTTGAGGCGCTGCAGTTTACTGGCTGCCACGGATTTAGGAATTTTTGCGGCCGTACTTATAGACGTGTTGTTTGGAACGTTGCAAAGACTTTTTCGCACACACGCCGGTGGGGGACACGGTGGAAAAAGTTGTTGCAAACGCAAACAAACACGTTTTAATCGATGCAAAACGAAATAAAATCAAATCAAAATAATTATAAGATTGATTAGAGGGTGCGTTCCGTTGGGACTATTCGTTTTACTTTTTCTTTTTGGTTCTCTTATAATTTGATATCTAATTCAATTTAATTCGTTTGCAACGCCTCTCCGTTTATCAGGGCGGCATTCACGCGTTCGCTTTGTCCCATTTGGCATTGGTAGTTGGACTCTTTTGCGACACGGCCACTGCAGCGAGAGGAGCACAGTTATGTTGGCTATAGTCCCATATTATTTCAGTCAGTTTCAGTTAGCAACATTTGGGCTGCGAAGAGAATGCAACAATTATTTATGAATTTTTTCGTTTCATTTTTTGTTCGACATTTTTGCCATATGTTTGCACTGGTCACACACACACACACAAACACGCTCGCACGCACATAAATACAAACATAGCGCATATGAATGTATTCGATTCGTTGTACAACACTAGGCAGCTGCACCTGCTGCTGGTTTGAACGCGTCGTTGGCTCACATATTGACACACATTTCGCAACTACGCGTTATTTATGCAAACCGAGAGCGCATTCCAATAATATTTATCAATTGCATATAGCGACCGCGATTGGTCTTCTTGATTAGACGACGGTATCAAACACCATTTCATATATACGTGCGTACGTATGTACATATGTATAGTTATATGTGACAAAATTACTAGCAAGCCCTATGCATGTACGTATGTATGAACGAGCACAGCACCTTTAGCGATAACACACACAAACACACATACACACTGACAGAACAAACACATGCAAATATGCATACATAAGTAAAATGTACACTTACACGTGCCGTGTAAGCATTGCCAATTTCTTTATGTAAATTACAGCTGATCACTTGTAGCAAGTCTCAATCATGTAAATGCCTGTTTGTGCGCTATGTATGTATGTTTGTGTCTCTGAAGACGCATCAAATTATACCACTTACAGGCCTTTTTAGTGCAAATTAGCGATAATTTCGTGAAACGCACACGCACACTTATACACGTAATACGTAAGCAAATGAAAAAAGTGAGCGGCTGGCAAAGGTAAGCGAAAGAAAAAAAATGAGACTATGAAACAGACACAGCTGAAAAACAAGTTTGAAATAGCCGAAAACAGCAAAGCGAAGGTGAAATTTCCGAAAATCAAATTGAAACGTAGACGGAAAATATACATATGCATATGTATGGCTACATATACGCGTGCCTGTGTATTGGTGTGCATTCTGCTGCTGCTGCTGCTGTCTTTATCAACATGGCATATCATCTTCTCAAGCTAATTTCTTTTGTCACATATAAACATATAAATCAATCAAATTTGCTGCCACTTGAGCATTTGATTTGTATGCCATTCCAAATTCACAATATATTCTTACATTATTTACACGACCCACGAACGACTTGTTAAAAACCAAGACTGCTGCTGGATGTTTGTTGTAAGCAAAAAAATATTGAATTTTTAGTAAAAAATATACCAAAATACTAAAAATGAATCCAGTAATTTTTAAATTGTGGCAATTTGCAACACTCACTGCATGCAGTGCTGCCAGACTGCCGAAAAATAAACAGAGCTACCATACGCTATACGTTATTTATGAATTAATTTTGAATCGTTATTAGCATATCAAATAAAGTAAGTAAGTATAAGAGAAAGTATTTTGAGATTGCATATTGTATGTAGATTATTTTTCTAGTTTTAGTAGATTTTTATATTATAAACTAACTTTAATATGCGTAGCCTAATTAAAATCGCATCAGCATTTGCCAAATCTGCCTAAAACCAAAACAAACAACTTGCCGCCCCGCAGGATTAGCACCAGTTCCACTGATAAAATTGTAAAAGCAAACAACAGCTCACGCACACACACACGCACTCGCACAGGTAACTACCCTCTGTCAGGGAGGGATCATCATTAACATTTGTACAAATCCTTCAGGCGCCGCATCAGCTACTGTTTGTGCCCGACTGCAGAGTGCGGAATGCGGATGCTGTTACCAATCCGAGCGAGTTTCTATTATATGGCGTTAATTATGTTGAGCGATGTCTGCTCCTGCTACTGCTACTGCTGCTGCCTGGGCTGCTCTACTCTGTCATTGATCTGTTCTTTAAGATTGGACGAGGACGCCGACTGGTTTGCTTGAATGCATTTCTTTGCATTTCTTCTCTTTCTTATCCTTTTTGATTATTATTTTAATCTCTCGCACTGCGATTGCTGCTATTTGATAAAGTGAAATTGATACTTTTGCTGCGCTTAGTGCTTACAGTTTACATGCATATTGGGCGCGGGGGCGACCGTTGGGCATGGGTGGTCGCTGGAGCTGGGGCCACATTACAGTGGAGCCCAATAGCAGGCACAAAACTTTCTAACGGTATTTTGGCGTGACGCCTGCCATTTGTAGGCCGACTGACAGCGGCTGCCTTACCGTTAGTGAAACGTTCGCTCATACGCTGCTGTCCTTATTATACCCTATAAAAGGGGAAAATTATTTGAAGTTGGGGTATATTATTTTTGTGCAGACTTGAGGTATTAGTTGAACAATTAAATTTATATAATCATAATATTTATCCACATAGCTGATAAAATCGTTTATCAAAAATATGTAAACCGAATAATATTCTCAGATGTTTTAATTCCTGTTAACTACTTTCTAAAGAGCATCTTTTCGTTCAACTATAAAACATAAAATCACAATTTAATTTACTCATTCTTTGAGTCGTTTTTTTAATTTGCTTTTGTAGGGTATATTATAGTCATTCGACTGCACAGCTTTAGCACATTTGTTTTGTTTTCTAATCAAGCATGTGTGTAGATGTTCTTTGTTTGTTGTTCACTTTACAGTTTCCATTCGCAATATTCGCATTTCATATTCCATTTTGTGGCTAATTTGAAAACTTTTCTTATCAGTTGATGAAATCTAAAATTGCATTTTTATGGCACTTCCTTTTTGGCTACTGGCTGCTCGCGCGCTCTCTATCTCTCTCGCTCTTCCTTGCTCTCGCAAGCGCCCTCTCAGTCCCTTTGCCGTTGCTTCGATGATTTCTTGTTGTTTTTGTTTGGTTGTAGTTCGAACTTCGACACTTTCATTTCGAAAAGTTGCTCATTTATTGCATAGTATATGTGTGCGTGCGTGAGAGCTGTGTCTATGTGTGTGTGTGTGCATGCATCTAGGCAAGCGCCTGTGTGTATGTGTATGCGTGCATTTTTCGATTTGTTATTGCTATTGCTTTTTGTTTGCCATTTGTAATTGACTTCGCCGTTAGTTTGGCTGCTCGTTACGTTGGCACACATTGAGGTTACGTGCATTTCTGTCTCTCGCTCTCTCTCTCTCTCTCTCTCTCACTCTGTCTTTGGCAATAAAAAGGAAGTCAAAATATTAATTCCTACCCACGGTTAGACAATGTTACGCTGATTAAGTTACAAATCTGTTCGCGGCAAGCCTGAGAAACCACATTGGAATGCAATCGTTGACAAATGTCAAGGAATACGAACGGCCGATTCATTAAGTGCCGCATTGTCTCTCAGCTGACCCCTGCTTGACCCTTGCCGCCTTGTTAGCGGCAGACGAGAAAGAAATATATTTTAGGAAAAATAAAAAATTGGGCCAAGGTCACCACGTCTCAAGCAAGACCTTTTATTCATCTTCTCCTCTTACCTGGAAATCAGTAGCAAGCAGCTGTAATGCCCAGCCACGCCCACTGTCAAATGTGCGCCCACTTATGCAAATTTAATTAACAGCAGCAGCAACTGCAGCCCCGGCGAACTACGACTGCCGACGGCCCGACAAATGCGCCCGATCAGGCGCTCATAAATCAATTTAAGTGGACTCCTCAACTCCATTGCCACGGTGGGCCCCAAGCACGACATGGCAAACGTCGTGCGGCAAGCGTTTGAAATTGCCTCTAATTATGGTGCAAACACAGCGCGGCCCACTGCATTGCACCGCCACCTCGCATCGCATCGCATCGCATGGCATCCTCAAACGCCAGCTGTCTCGCTCGCACCTGTGGCGCTTGCGGTAATGCAGCTAGTCTGTTTCGCTTCCACTTGCATTCCATTTCGCCGTTCCCACTTGACGGCGGCCCACTAAATTGATTTTCAGAGACGTGCATAGACTCTGTGCGGCACTAAATCAAAATTTATGTGTTGCAAAATTATTTTAATGCTGCCAAATGTGACTTTTCCTAGCCAAAGAGTTTTCTTTGACCAGCGGCAGCCATAAATAATGACTGTGTTAAATTCATAGAAGTTGCCATCAATTACATCGTAAGTGCAGGTAATCAAGTATTTTACAAGTTGCATTCATTTTGCTAATATTTTCGATATGCGGGAAGCTGAACCCTATAAACTATGAATATCTCTCTGAGAATCTCTGTATCTCCGTCTTACTAGTATCAAATATGCCTCAGAATATCAGAAGGGGTATCTTTCAGAGCTATCCAGAGAGTCGTTGCTCAAAGATATTTCATAGAAACCTCTTCTTCTCTTATAGATAACTTTCCCAGTTACTTATTTTCGATTGGGTAGTCCTGTATCCTTTATCATGTTAAGAAGCAATACAAGACGTATTCGACTCTATAGAGTTATTATATCTGTATCAAAAACATAGTAAAACTTGTCGAGTCAATCTATATACCTTTCCATCTATACATCTCTCCAATTATATACGCTTTCATCTATATAGCTCGTCAAATTATACCCTTCTATCTATATATTTATTCATCTATAGATCTATCCATCTATATATCCCTCCTATTGACCCTACTTTCCCCCACTTACTCGCTTTATTGCATATTAATTTAATTTCCTTTTCAATATCTTTAGCTTGGCTTACACAATTACACCTAATCATGGCTCAAACTCAATCAGTGATCGCTTATCATTCGGGGACCTGCATCACCCCCATTGGCTAATTGATAGCGGGAATAGCCCCAGCAATGCTGGCCGCATGCCCCCAGCAATGTGGATTTGCATGTCGTGTGTCTACGAGCCACATTCAGTGTCCGATTCAAGAGATTTGACGTCGATATACCCCATGCTGCGATGGTGATCTATGCACTATGGAAGGCTGACAGCTCAAAATTGAAACTGAGAACAAAAATAAATATTAATTAATGCTAGAAAAACAGAAAATACAATTTGAAGGCAACATAAGCTTTATACATAATAATATAATATAAAAATATAATATTATATTTACCTATAATATTATAATTAATTAATTGCTGTTATATATTGTAATAATTATAAAATGTTAACATATTGCTATAAATTAATTAATTAATTAGTTAAATTAAATTAACTATTTGTAATAATTATAAATGTAATAATTATAAAATGTTAATATATTGCTATACAATTATTTTTAACAATTATTATTATTAAAGATCTGTCTATTTTTCTATTATATATAATATATATATTAATTAAACTTCCATATATCGTTTCTTCAATAATTCTTAGCTCGATATTTTTTTTATGTCAGATTTGCTTAATTATGCCCACTGTGCGTAGTCTCAGGCCCCGTCGCAGTCGACCCCACGGGTCTCAATCGCAGTATCGGCGATAAATATCGCGCTGTTGCAGTCAAGACTTGCTCACTCTCTCTGGCTCCCTCTTTCTCCTTCTCTCCCTCTCTCTTTCAATCTCCCTCTCTGTCTGTCTCAGCTTGTGGCATGGAACATGGTCTTGGTCTTGCGCCGTCAATCGCTTTGCTTTCGTTTCGTTTCGTTTCGTTTTGCTGACTCTTGGTTGGGTCCATTAAATCGATATCGTGGCGTGCCGCAGTTGTAGCTACAAATGTTCGACTAAGTACAACATCGATTACAAGATCACACGCAGTGTGGGGCATGCCACAGAGTGGCACGAGGCTAAGGCTAATCGCGGCAAACGGCTATAAGCAAATCTGTTTACATTTGACATCTTGGCTTATTAGACCTGTCGAAATGACTCTGCGTGTGTGTGTGTGTGACTATCTCTCTGTGTGTGTGTGTGTGAGAAATGCTTCGCCATTCCTTGTAGTCTAGCAGCAACTCTATCTTGCCTCCTTCACACCTGGCCCACCTTCCAGCCAGTCGCCAGCTGCCACCTGCGCAGCTCAATAAATAACGTTAACAGCGATCGGGCCAAGAGCTTCGGCTGACTGCAAAATGATACGAAAACAAATTGAAATTGGCAACTCGCGGCTTGTTGAGCGCTAATTTATTAGGCAGCCGCAGTCGCAGTCGCCGTCGCCGTTGCAGTCGTCGTCGCTCCGCTTATCCCTAGAATTTTAATTGAATATTAACACCTTTGGCTAAGGTGGCGGGCGGTCAAGCGCCGCAAGCCATTGGCCACAATTCAATTTTGGTGTATTTGTGGCGTTGATTTATTCAACAGCTTCAATTTGAATGCCAGCCCACTCTCTCTCTCTCTCTCTCTCTCTCTCTCTCTCTCTCTCTCTCTCTCTCTCTCTCTTACTGTGTGGGTTTTGCGTGCTCCAGGTAGCCAGTCGAAGGATTGCAAACAGAAGACGTGGAACCAGTGGAAGGAAATTGGTTATTTATAACTGCCAAAAAAAATATGTATTAAATTGAACAGTGGGAAAGTTGCCTGTGAGCTCAGGAAAATCAATTTTAAATGGATTCAATACGATATAGGCTTTACTTTTTATTCTCTCTCATTATTGCTCACTCAGTTATTTTTATTTTTATTTATTTTTTTTCTTGTTTTTCTTAGTTTTTACATTTTTAATTATTATTATTATTTTTTTTTTATTCAATATCAATTTAATAATAATTACGACTAAATCATGACAAATCTGATAACCGTGTAGATATCACAGTAAATAACCCCAAATTGAATTATTGTCACAATAAAACTATATTTATATAAGATTGTAAGTCAAAATTCATGATTCATGATTTATGATACCTTGCAGATTTTCTAAAAATGTTATTTATTTAGTATATACCCCAAAAAGACGTGAACAATGCCTTGGTTTGCATACTTTGAGCTTACTTCTACATTTAAAATTTGAGTCTTCTTCAGAAATGATTTAACGATGCTTGGAACGAGCTTATAGCACCAGATTGCAATAGACTTACTCGTTGCATATACATATTATACTACTTAAAAGGAAATTTCAAAAGATTCGTCAGAACTTAAACGCAGGGAAGATCAGGAATCAACATATTCCTACATTAATAATTTGACTTAGCTACTTAATTTAAATTTAATTTGCTTATGTTTTCTCCCATTATTTCTGAATTGCAAACATTTATATTCCTAAGCACAATATGAATTAAACTATGATATTATTCTTTGTTATTTTAATTTGCTATTCAGAAAACACAATATAAATAAAAAAAAATATATATTTTTTTTAAGATTGAAACAAAAGTAATATAAATATTAAAATATCGTTTCTGTAACTTTAAGCTAAATAATGCTAACAAATTCCATATACCTCTATATTTATATTTTATTTAAGACATATGGAATATGCTGTACTTCAATCTAACAGTTTGATTGCTCCATAACTCAGAGCTGGACTTAAAGCCTTGACAAATTGTGTATGTTCCAAACTCCAAGCTCCAGGCTCCAGGCGTCTGCGGCGACTGCGCTGCTCACTCTGCATTCAATTAGGCTGCGGTGCAAATTGTTTTTAAAGTGTTTAATTAATATGAAAATTATTTAAATTTGCCAAGAGCAGCTGAGCGAGCGTGGAGCACGGCGGCAATCTAATCGCAACGAGATCGGCAAGTGCCGCGCCATTATTTATTGACACCTGAAACCAATGAAGTGAAGGCGCAGCTGAGGCTTGGAGCTTGGAGCTTGGAGCTTCGAGTTGGAGTTGGAGCTGAGGCGTTGCCGCTGTGACAGCAGTTGGTGTCGGTGTCGGTGTCGGAGTCGCACTCGGCTGCTGCTGCTGCTGCTGGTGTAACATTCCAGGCACCTTTTCTTGCAGATCGTCATCAGCTGCAGCAGCAGCAGCAGCAGCGTCGGCAGCAGCAGCGACGGCAGCATCATCAACAGCGACACCATTCGCCAGTCAGTCCTGCTTGCGTGGCGTCTGCTGTGTCTAGAGTCTGCGACCTGCACGCGACTCTCACCCGGACCGCCCGGCACGCCCGCCACGCCCGCCTCGCCCGACTCGGGCCCAACTCCTGCCCGGACTCTACTCGACTGTTTGATTTATGCTCGCGTAATTGTTGGTTTAAACGTTTCGCAAAGTGTCCAAGTTTGAGGGGGGCCCTAGCCGACGCCGCTCTTGGCAGACGGCGGAAGACGGCGCAGGCAGTCCACATTTATGACACCACACAGCTAAATGTGAGCCACCTCCAGAGTTGCCAAGTGCTAAGAGCACAAAGGGGTCTTGTATTTCAAAGATCTTGGAGTCAATTGTAATGAAAGCTGATGACAATGAAGTTCGGGTAAGTCTGAGAGGAAGCCCAGAGCATAGCTCTGCAAGGTTTTCCTATGAGGTTAGTCTTAGAGGTATTTCAAAAAGATTTTAAAAATAATTACATACATTAAAAAATATTTATAAAAAAAAATATAAAATAGATATTATCATAGGCTTTTCTAAAAATCCAAAATTAATGTATTATTAATTTATAATATATTTATATAATTAAATTAAATATTGAATTTAGATTAGTTATTGTTAATTAAGTAGAAGCATTAAAAGATATAATTTTTAAATAAGAAACTAAAATTTTAATTTTAATTTTAAAAATAAATAAAGTGTAGTATAGTATAAATTTAAAAAAAAAAAAAAAAAAAAAAAAAAAAAAAAAACATTTTTTTTTTTTTGCATAGAGAAGCTAAATAAATTGGAAGTATTAAAATATATATTTAATATAAAATATATGAAAAATTAAATTTTTAATTATATTTAAATATTTCATAAAAAAGTTAAATAAAATGGAAATATTTATATTTATACAAAAAAAATAAATAAAACCGTGCTGCAAATTATTTTTAAGAATATTTATATTTTTAAAATGAAATAAGCAAATAAATAAAAATTCTAGTAGCAAGGTGTTTAAATATTTAAATATAGACGCAATAGATTAAAGAAAATAAAATATTAAATTAACAAATGAAATTAATTATATTAAATAATATTTAAATCAATAACAATGCCTAATCTTATTGATTAGTTGCTATGCTCGCTGCACTGCCGCAACCCTGGCAACCCTAATCGAGTGCTATCTTGGCCATATATTCATATGTGGCCGGCCTTAAATTTCAGCTTCTCACGTCACACCTTTGGGACCACCTGGCTGCTGCTGCTGCTGCTGCCGCCGTTGCTCGCGCTGCTGCTGCTGCTGCTGCTGCTGCATGCGCTTATTTTCGTTCGTTTGTCATCATTTTTTCAATAAATTTCAATTTCCCAGCCGCAGCCCCGACGCTGCGTATCCTTTGGGCCGCCTGTGAAATCCGAAGTGTAAAATTGATTTAAATGGCTCGTGAGTGAAGCAGATAATTTTCAGTTGTCAGATGCTTGTAATATTTATGTGCCAGCGATTATTATTCC
Source organism: Drosophila arizonae (assembly GCF_054131065.1). Taxonomy (NCBI): domain Eukaryota; kingdom Metazoa; phylum Arthropoda; class Insecta; order Diptera; family Drosophilidae; genus Drosophila; species Drosophila arizonae. The sequence goes on along the minus strand of NC_142925.1, from coordinate 16,356,555 downwards.
CGTCTCCGTTTAAAGTTACCTTCACGCGTGCATTCGGCCGGTTCGCCTCGCCTCGCCTCGCCTCAGCCCCAGCCTCAGCTCTGGCTCACTTTTAATATGAATAATTGTGGCAAATTACATGGCAATTGCATATAAGCACCTGGCCCCGCACACCTCTCGCCAGTCGCTAATTGAATTGCCGCACCAATTATGGGGCCTATCGGACGTAAACCATGTCTCAGCTGAAGGCGTGCGAATGAACTTTTCTGTTTCCGCTTGCATTTTCGGGAGGTGATTGGAAAGTTGAGGAAATTTATAGTGCATAGAAAGACTTGTAGATATTATTTTTAGCTCTTAAGTAAAGAGGTTAGTGAACTATCATCTAAAAATAATTGCGTTAAGCACTAGAATCTATTTTAATACTGTAAATATTAATAATAATAATATTATTATTAACAGAATATTTTCAGCATTATATTTAGTATTATATTCATTATTATTATGCTCATTACACAAATTTTAAATCAGTAAATCTGAAACCTCTTTAAAAACAATGTCAAATTATCGACTTCGATCGATAATAATCAAATGGGAACAGTTATCGAATAAAAAAATGGAAATCTTGTATTGAGTATATTTTGAATGGTATATTTGCCTTCATATAAACGGATAGTCGAATGGATAGGCGGACAAACGAACAGATGGACATCGCTATATCGACTCTTTTATATAATGATTTACCAATTTAAATGCGTTTGGCAAGACGTATAGTTATAACTGTGAACATTTCATTTCTCATTCTACCTCGAAAACTTACGAATCCCATTGTAATTTTACAGGTATCTAGATCTCAAACTTTGGAATTATGCATAGCTATAAGATAATGAATAATCCAGACAGGTAATCGAAGCTGCAAACATAATCTACAACCCTAATTTTAGAAATAAAACTTTAGAAGTTTTATATAGTATTATATGTACACCATATATTGTATATATGTACACCATATATCATACACCATATGTCATATACACCTTATACCTTATACCACATTTCATTTCATTAAAATCCTTCAATGCGACGAAAGATCAGAGACCACCCGGTTGATAAGAGAGTTGAAGAAGGCTAAACAATAACAGGTTCATAAAGCAAATGAAACTACTGAGAACACAAGACAGAAACAGTTGATTAGATTTACGATGCGGCTGGGTTAGGCGCCGAATGGTCGATCGCTGCTCGCTGTATGTAGGAGTCGATCGAACTGCAGTTAATCTCGACGATCTTCGAAACTTGTCCAAACAAATCGCATATCGATTACGAAGCTGAGCTTTTGGAATCAATGTGGAATTTGCCACTCAAAACAATTTATTTGGGCGCCAGTCGCGGCAGGAGGAATGCTCAAATAAGTGTTAGGGAATTAGGGAATCATCAAATTTACATAATAACAGATCAGATTTCAGAGCTCCCATTGGGGGGATGGGGGGATGGGGCCAGTGCGACGAGACAGTGACAACAGTTGGAAATGTCAAAATAGCCAAAGGGAACATAAAAAACATAAAACAACAACAGCAACAACAAAAACAAACAAACATCTAAAATGGGCAAGAAAACGATCCCGCAATATGTTAATGAAACACTGAAGAAGAAGAAGATGGGAAACAAACGCGATAAAAATCTTGTACAACATGAATGAGAAAACGAGCTGCAGCAGCGATCAACACCACATTCTGTGTGGTTAACGTCGATCGACGGATCGCACAGCAGATGCTGGAAGAAAGTGCTGGACGTCATCTGTGGGCATTCTCTGCTGTCGCTGCCCCCTGCCCCTGGCCCTGGCCCTGCCCCTATATCATTTTTGGGTGTTAAAAATGAAGATAATAACGAGTGTGGCGCACGCGCGCTCGTCAAGTCCAAGAATATCACCTGCTGTGCCCACCTGAGACCCGCAACAAGCTGTTGGGTAAACAAAGCGCCCTCGCCTCGGACCCTAATGAAACGGCGCCCCCAACTAGGCAGCTGCCTAGAGATCAAAAATTATTAGAAAGAGTTTCATACGCTTTTTTCTTTTAATATATTTTCAGATATACGAATATATATAGTAAGACAGAGAGAGAGAGAGAGAGAGAGAGAGAGAGAGAGAGAGAGAGAGAGAGAGAGAGAGAGGGGTACATATACGCACATTGTAAATCATTTGTGAAGCGTGTTATTAATTTAGTTGAAATGATTATTAATTTTACGTCATAAATCTTAACTTGAAGCGTTTCGCTGCTTGAGCCCTTTTGCAGTCCTCTCCTCCTCCGCCCCTCCCCCAAATGGGCTCCAAACGCGACGTGATTTTTGTCTGCCTGTGGGTAATTAGCTTTGAATACCTAAGCGAGCCGAGCTCCAATACAAATACAAATACACCAAATTTGTGGCTGTATTGTTCCGTTTGTATCGAAGAGATTAACGGCATGCGTTGAGTTGATAAAGATCAGCAGGCGGAGTGTTAGGAACAGAGCAGAAAGAGACAGATGATGCTCGTGTGCAGTTGCATATGATATGATATATATATATACACATATTCATATATCATCAAGCACAATTATTGAGTCAGAAATAAGAGTCTAAGTCTAGAAGTTCCCCTAATCACAATCATTCCCCTCCGCGCTGTATAATTTATATATAATTTATAAATATAGATAATATACTTATATTTATATATTGTATTGTAATATTGATTATTTGACAATTTCAATTTCAAAATTACCAAATTCCAAATTTTATTTATTTTTATTTATTTTTCCAAAGTCAAGCATCATATATTAAATAATTCCTTTTTGATGTCGGAGCTGCAAAGATATAAATAAAATAATTACAGAAATTGAAGCTTTTATTGCTGTGGGATCTACAATTCTTTCTTATATTCATATGCATATACATGTAATATTTTTAATTGCATTTGAATATTTCGATTTACTTTGTATGCCCTTTGGCAATTTGCGAATGGGTAGCATTGATTTCTGAATTCAAATTGCAACAAGCAGGTAAAAGATATTTTTATCAGACAAGTGAACTGTAGGGCTGACTGTTGACGATGTGTATGAAGAGAGAAAGAGAAAGAAAGAGAGAGTGAGAGAGAGAGAGAGAGAGAGAAAAAGAGTGACAGCACATAAATTGAAGCAATATCTCGATCATATTTAATTAAATCTGCAATTTGAGTGTCTGCTAGTCGAGCAATCCTTGTCGAAGGCTCCCCTTCTTGTTAATTACTGCAATGCGAGCAGCAATGGAAATGAAATACAAAGACGAACATAATTAAAAAAGAGAATTTCGAACGATGCATAATTTTGCGTAGCATCCTCGCCACAGGATTGTGGTAAGGTGGCATTTAAGCCTACATACCGCACACTGCAATTACATACCACACACACACACACTTGCTTGCATATTGTATGTACTTTACATTACATGCATATTGTGTGCGCTCCCATTTATCAATATCAATATGGCGGCCATTGCGCATGACGGGTCAGAGCGAGGCGAGCGCTGACCAATCAGCGATTTGTTATTGCCAGCTCTCGTGCATGTACATTGGTGTAAGTGCGTGTATTTGTGTGTGTTTCTGTTTGTTCATAAACAGGTAGCTTGGAGTAGGCGTGTCCAGCAATAACAATCGAGTGCGTTGCAAAATATAACCTGTTTGCCTACCATCTCTTTCACACACACACTGTTGTGTGTTCACCGTTCACTTTACAGGGGCTCTCAAACTGTGAAGAGCAACAGATATCGCATGAGCCTGACACTGGTGGTTGAAATAATGTGCACATACCGAAGAATCAACAGATCACATAATTACACTGTAATCTATAGGTCAAATAGTTGTGAAGTGTAAAATTATTTTATTTAGTTAAAAATGACTATAATAAATCAGAGATTATAATAATAATAATAAATAAACATTTATTTAAAAATATACATATGCATAAAATTTTATTATGTAAGTATATTTAATTTACTATATAATATGTATCCAAATAAATTAGATAGAAATTGTTTTACTTTTGCTATTAATAATGTGAAGGGCCGGCTCTGTGCTCGCCTCTCTCTCTTCTCTCACACCCTCTCTAATTGAGCAATTTACATTCAAAGAGAACAACATTACAGTTTGGCATGCGCTGCTGCTACGTCAAACAATTGCCTTCTCGCTCCCACTCAACGTTCAGCAGACAGCAACCACCAGCAGACTCGCAGTCTCACACACACACACATGCATACACTCATACACACCTCAGCATGCATGCATGCATGCATGTTTGAATGCACACCAACACAAGCGTAGCGCTCGCTTGCTTGGTTGGCCATTGCGTTTGCCCTGAGCGGCATTCTTCCTCCTTCTTGTTCGTCCAATACTCAGTTACTCTCTTGCGTTGCTCGCGTGCGGTACGCAGTTCGCAGCTGAAATTTCTGTTGCCCATTCGTTGGTGTCGCTCGTGCGTCTGTGTACGACGGCCCCGCCGGCACCGAACCGATCTAAGTTTTTTCGAACGGCAATAAACAAATGTCCGATGCATAAATCAAAAAACAACGCGCACAACAAAGTGATTTTCGCACAGAAATAGAATCAAGCCGAGCGCTAAAATACTCACATAAATCGAAAACGTGCGCACACAAAATATACAACAAAAAATAAAGAAAAGCAAATAAGAGAAGAGAAAAGTAAAAGAAAAGCAAAAAGCGGCGACAGCCACTGAAAAGTTTTTTATCAATTTTGCGTCTGGTGTTTTGTTGCTCTAATTCTTGTTCTGGTTCTTGTTGTTGTTGTTATTATTATTATTTTTAAACCTTGTACGCAATTAATTTAAGTCGCGAAAGCGGAAAATTTTGCGCAAAAGATTTGCAACACGTGTTTATGGTAACAGTGCGTATGAAAATTTGTTGCCTGTCTGCGCGGACGCAGTTATTTTCGTTTATGCCTCACACACATACTAAGAGGAGGTGTGTGTGTGTGTGTTTGTGCTCGCGCGTTATATGAAAGCGCATGTGAGTGCGTGTGTGTGTGCGTGTGTGCACATGTTTTGAAAATTCGCTAATAAAATTTCGACAAACACAAAACGCAAAACTTCAACGCAAATGCATGAAACAGCAACAACTCAAACAACAGCAACACGGATACTCGCAGCTGCGACAGTGATACCCAATAGAGACATATACTACAAGACACAGGTGAGACATTCTAGCCAAATGCCGACGGCAGTCTGATAAGGCATACATTTACATAAATGTATGTAAAAGGTGATCTTTGACCTTTGAGATGTAGAGCATCAAGCTAATATATGGTGATGAGCCAATTGCAGTTAGGTTTTGAGAAACAGCTGAGAGTCAGTATCAAAAGCTGATTCATTGGGTTATGTATATAAATTATTAAAAAAATAATAATAATAAAATAATAAATAAAATAAGCCAAACTACATGACAAATATCTTATGAATAAGTTCACAGTTAAAATTCTGGCCTAATACAAAAATCCAATTCAATTTCAATTCTTTTTAATTTATATTTCTACTGATGACAGGAATATCCTAGATAAATATATAAAATATATATAGAAAATAGATAATAAATAATAATATAAAATATAATATATAATATATAAAAATATATATATAGAATAAATAAAAATATATATATAGATAGATAGAAATATGAAATGTTTACAATTATAATGAAAGCTTTATATTTATACATATATCATTTTTGCAAATATTTTTATTTTGTTGTATATTTATTTATATTTATTTATTATTTATTACATTGAAAAATGTAAACAGCCATAAAAATAATATTTTAAGCAACTTAAATTTTGTATATACTTATTGATAAAGATATTTAAAGTACACAAACATATGTATATATATGTATTTATATAAATATTATATGTTTGTGCACATACTCTTTATATATGTACATAATCTGTTTCTATAACTGCAATATTATGACATTCAATCGCAGCGTAGGCTTAGTCAGAGGCATTTGGGTGGGGAGAGACATACATAAATGATTCACAGCCAACTGCAAATTGAGAATCCACTTGATGATAGTGGTAACCCAAGTAAACTGAACAATGTTAAGCAAATATTCTATATTAATTTAGGAAAAACAAGGAATTAACATAAAAATCAAAGAAATTTGCAGATTTGAAGCTGAAGCTGGCGATCTGGTAATACAATATCAATACAGAAACAAAAATCATATATAGATCTCTGTTTGTGAATAAAATGAAGAAATATCAAGCAAATTAAATACCGTAAATAAACATAAATTACTGCAAATATTTAAATTTAAGGCGCTGCCCAATTATTTTTATTCAGTTCAGATAAGAACACAGGATATTGATTGAAAGGAAAGGATTGAAGATACATTGGCTGGAAGCTTATAGAGCTGCTGAATAGCTAAAAACTAAATTTATTATTATCTAAATTTAGATTTAGTATGCAAATTTATTGCAAAATACCTAAATTGTAAATGATATTCACAGAAAATTTTGTTATTCACCTTAAAGAGCTGATTAACAATTGCTTTGTTTTCTTTTTCAATTTTAAATTGGCCTATGAAAACATTAATAATGCTTGCTTGCTTAGGAAAAACAAGCAATTCACATGAAACACATAAGAGTTTTTAAAATTTTAAAATCTACTATTTCGGCTAATTGAGAGCTGTTTAGTTTTTCCTTTCCACTTGCATTTCAATTTCAATTTCAATTCAATTTCAGAATTCTTGTGCATAGTAATTTAGCATCATTTTCAGTTGTCATTCATTCATCACATTTAGTTTTTGCGTATCCGTTGCTGCTGCTGTTGGCATTGTTTATTTATAAATAATTTTTACGAACAATTTATATTGGTTTGATCATGCAAATGCTCTATGGCCAGATATAAATTCAGATATATAATATTAAAAATTATTAACAGCCTCAATTTTCGCATTGGCGAAAGTTCTTTCGGGTGGGTGTCCTGCTTCTTCTTCTTCTTCTTCGTGTTGCTGTTGCTGTTGTCATCGTTGTCATGTTTTGCATGCGAATAGTTTATTAATGTATATTTATATATGTATGTACATATATGTATGTATATTTTGTAGCTTGTTTCACGATTTTCGATTTAGCATTTAAATCGAACGAACGTTTAACCAGAACTCAATTTATTAGCCAGCGCGTGTGTGTCGTCATAATAAGATTTATGAAGTGGTTAGCCGAACACAGTTGTTGACTCGCGATATATGTATTCGATTTTATTTTTACATTTTTATCTAATGCAATAAATTGAAATACTCTATTGGAAAACTGAAACTGAAATCGTGAACATGCAGTAAAGATAGATTAAAGCAATTAATGATATATTGAATACGATGTGTGATATATTTAATAATAATATGCATAATCCATAAATAATTATTAAAGAATAACTTAATTATATAGCTCTAAGAATGCTGAGTAAAACAAATTTCATATTCTTATCAATAGTTTTTTATTTTAATTATAATATAAAAATTCTTTACAAATTTATTTGCTTTTTATTTATATGTTAATTTTTGCAACATGATTTGTTTCTCTATAAAAAATATATATAATATAATTTAATATACAACAATCAACATATTAATCAAATAAATACACATTTAAAATTTTAATTTCTATATAAATTTGTAACCTTTTTTTTTTTTTGTTTTTGTAGATTATTAATGTTTGTTTATTTGATAAATGTGTATCAAGGACTTATGTGTGCGACAAATATATATACATATATACATACATATCATACATATACCATTTGCATCTTTTAATCTCTGTAATTAAGCTTTTGGCAAGCGCAAAATAAATACATTTAAATAAATGCAAATACTAAAAGCAAATTCAAATTGCAAATATTAAAAGAACTATTAAAAAATATAATATATATCTGAGTACAAATATAATCTGTTTAAAGAACTATCTGATAGATTATATCTGATTTATATTTATGTGTAAAATCTTGTAATATTTTAAAGAATTTATTGACTTAACAGCTCAAAGACAAATTCTTTATTTTTTGTGGCTAAAACTAGATCAAGCTTCCAAGTTTGAGCTAAAAATTTTTGCTCTATGATTTCTCTCTTATCTTATATAATATGTTTGTATTTTTTTTTTTTTTTTTAATTCTTTGCTCAACAAAGTTGTAAATTTGTTAGCTTTGATGATTTTACGCATTTGCGTAAAAATTTCGCTTTAATTTGCGTGCAAAGCGCAGAAGTTTTCATTCAAAAAGATTGCGAATCGTTGGCCGGTTGTTTGGCCAATTTAGACTGAGATGCAATGCAAACCGAATTAGCCAGGCAGGCAGCAGCAGCAGCAGCAGCAGCAACAGTAGCAGAAACAGAAGCAGCAGCAGAAGCAGGAGCAAAAGCAGGAGGCAGCAGCAGTAGAGGCAGTTTTTCATTCAAATTCAATTTCAGAATTTAAGCAAATGTGGCACGCAGACAGACACACACACACACACACACACACACACACATAGATACAGATGGCGATGCAGATAGAGAAATGCGGATACATTTAGTCCGGGCATGCCCCAGCGCATCGCACATTAAGTTGACAAATTTCATTCATTAGATATTTGTGTTTAATCTCTGGGCACGAATACCAGCTGGCAATTAAATGCCAAATGGCAAATGGCACAAAATACAGCCAAGTTTTATCTCACAGATACAGAGCAGAGCCATAGTGGAGTCGCTGCTGTCGGTCATTTAAAGTTAGCTGGTTTTTTTTTTTTGTCCGCTCCCCCCCCCCCCCCCCCCCCTCGTTCTTTTGTTTACTTCCGCTGAAAGGCTGGCAAATGTGCAACAACAGCTTCGAATTGTTGAATTTGTCGATTACATTGTATAAACACAGACGCCAATAATTCGCAGATAATTCACTTTCAAAACAGTCCTCGTCTCTGGATTCGGATGGTACCGCAGCCCAATGCACTTGCTTACAGCTAACTTGGCTTAAATGAGCCTAAGCCCTGGAATCCGCATCTGTTCCCTACGCAGTTTAGTTTCACAGCTTAGCGTGCTCGAACGTGTCGCCGTGCTCCCCAGACAAAAGGTAAAAAAAAAAACTAACTAAGAAAAAAATAGATCTTTCAAAGATCTCTCAAAAAAAAAACTCTCGACATTCCAATTCGAGCTGCAACTATGCATCAAATTAGTTGAAAACTTTTATACGTTTCGACTTTAATTAGAAACTAATTAGGCGCTGATCACAATAGACTCGTTTGAATGCGATTTGATTAACAACAGAAAAATCGAAAAAAAAAAAAAAAAAATAGATTCAATTCGACGACAACTCTATAAAAAATACAAACACACACACGTACTCGGGGAGAGCTGAAATAGAAATAGAATCCAGCCAGGGCCAAGGTGTCCGCTTTCAGTTGTTGTTGTTGTTGCTGCTGCTGCTGCTGGTGGTGAGCTGCTCCCGCATGCAGTTAAATTTGACAGGCGAGCAAGCCAAACAAGCGAAGACAATAACAATAACACTCAAATTAAAAGCTTATAAAAGTCAAGCAGAGTAAACAGACGAAGAGGAGGAAGCAGAAGAAGTAGAAGAGGAAATCCACAAGCTGACAGATAACACATTCGAAGTAAATTCATTTCCAAACTGTGTGTAAGTCGAGCTGAATTTCTATTGTAAATTCAAATTCATTTTAGTTTGATTTGAATGACTGAAGAGGCTCGCGCCAGCATCAGATAAAGTATCTGAGAGGCTGCTGTGGCTGCTGCTGTGTCTGCTGCTGTGTCTGCTCACTCACAGCACTTGGGGGCATCTGCATATGGCAGGTCTTTCGCCCCAGCCCCACCCGACAGCAGCAGCAGCAGCAACACAGATCATATCGTAGTGCCATTAAGCGAGTATCATATATGTATATATCGAATGTGCTACTTGATTCTAAATTTGTAATCGGGTCAGGCGAAAACATTCCACACAAAAGAATTTGATTCTTTTGTAATTCATTAAGTGTTGTAATCAAATTAAGTTTCGATAAGATTGTGTTCAACAGGTAGAAGCTCAGTTGAATGGCTAACAAATTGAAGATCAACTCTAACTGTTGACAGTTATGTGAGAGGCTTTCGGACATCAATCTTGAAATATATGCATGTTAAAATCTCTAAACAGACTACGGAAAGAGCTAAAATGTCGTCTCAGTAAAATCGTAGATTCCGTCTCCCATTACTCTAGGCAAGTGTCAATCAATCAATCAGAGTACTGCTTGTCTATGATTTAAAATCATGATCAATCAATCGAGCAATCAGTGTGTCAATAAAAATAATTTGCATAACTTAGATTAAAACTCCTTCAATTTCGATTCATCGTTCAATCAAGCAGTCTGCTATATAGTCTATCAATCAATCACTCAATCAATGGCAAATTCTGCTTGCTTTCTGCATTGATAAATTGACTTAAGATTATAGGTTAAATTGCATTTATTTAGTTCGTTAATTATTCCATTATTAGTTCACTTCATTCAGTCAATCAATCAGTAGCAGTCGTTCAATCAGTAAGCATAAACAGTTATTGATATGCATATCGATAAATGAAAATGTCTTGAAAACCCATATGCAAGCATCAAATTCGTAATACGATCCATTCCACTAGAATCTCTATACAGACAGCTATCAACTAACTATCCAAGTTCTAAATTCTAGTTCAACTTCAATCAAATAAGTCAAATTTTGTTGAAGTGACTAAACATTCAATGCGAAATCAAATTGAAAATGAGAAAATGCCAAAGAAAAACGCAAAACACAAAAATTCTGATTGGAATATTTGTTGTATAGAGAGAAAATTGATTGCATTTCGATTGATTGTTGTACGATTGATCGATTTGCTTGTGTTTTGCCATATCGTATGACGGTGTTGTACACTATTTCAACTATATAAATTGCCGATCGCACACGAGCGATTGACCAGACACACACACACACACAGACATACATGGATATAGATATGTATATATAGTCGATTATATAGCATATTTCGTTTCACATTCGTTTTGCTTGTTTACTTGCGTCAAACATAAAACAAGCCAAAAAAAAAAATACATACATACATATATCTGACGCTTGGCCAAATGGGAACGAGCAAAGGGGGTGAGTGGATCTCAGTGGATCTCGGTGGATACGTCGGGCCTAGGCCGATGACTCAAGAGCAGGCAGCAAGGCAGGCAGGCAGGCAACTTGGCGTTGGTATTTTTGTTACAGCAGCAGCAGCAGCAATAGGAACAGCAGCCAAATGAAATGTTTCTACTTTTTTTTTTTTGTATATATAATCTGCCTCACGCCGAGCCAGAGTGGGCGAGGGAGTGGGAGAGGGCGACAGCGTGCGAGCGAGAGAGAGCGAGCTGAAAATTGAAAACAGATCCGAAAATATCTCGAATCTCGCTGCGGCGCAGTTTTGCCTCAATTTGAAAACATAGACGAGGTGCGAGCTGCTTAGAGGCGAGGGGATGGGGCTGGCCACGGGGGGTCGAGCGGGTAGGTCACATAATAGATCTTAGATCTTGGCAAATGCTGCGATCAATTGCGCTGACCTTTGCAGATATTTTATCTGATGGATGCATTGCAGCAAATCATCGCTATGCACAAATACATATATTCATATATATATATATATATATATATATATATCTGCATACAACTGTATAATATACCTCATTTAATAATGTTGTGTAAAAAGTTTATTTTTGTTGCGGCTGACGTCGCGTCGCTGAGTTGTTTAGAAACTCATACTTGAATAATCAAAGAATATATATTACAAGCAGCACACACACACACACTCACACACACACCTGCCCCATAGCCGATCGACTAATCGACTTTGACAACATGGGGTCCCGTTCGTAATGCCCATTGCTGGAATGTCTTATTCCGTTCGGCTGCCCCGTTGGCCATATTTCATAATGTTTAGTCTAGCATAGATCGGCGGAATATGTGAATATATTCATTATCTGCAGCTCTAATGGCTGTTTCAACAGCTTAATTTCGCTCAATTATCGTTCCGAAAACAAAAACATTTCGAGAACGAGAATTACGGCAATAAAATTATGAAAAATCGCCAACAATTAGCATGGCCATTGGACACCTGCCTCGATTGGGCAGCTGCCAGCGGAATGGAATTGATTTTTAGTAAATATTGAAATGTTCTCTAAAACTAATGCTGATTATGTTCATGTTGAGTGAGAGATAACAGACTACAAAGACTTTATATAGTTCTTTACACTTTAATTATTTTAATTGTTATGTAATTATAGGAAGATAAAAAACTTTTGTAAATTTGCTTTCCATTTTCAAAAATCATAAATCTTTTATTAAACTCAAAATATTTAAAAATAAATATATGTATTTACAAAGCATGCACATTTTGTAAATAAATAAAAACCTTTTTCAACCAGAACTTATGGACTTTTGAAGAGAATTCACTTTCATTTATTTTCAATTGGATTTTTCAACATTTTCTGAGATATAGCTTTAGAAATTTGATCTATTGAATTGGCATCAAAACTTTTTTAAATAATACATAAATGGACTAATGTAAAAGAGATTAAAGAGATTACAAACACATCAGTACGGAAAAGTTGGTAATAATAAATCAGCAAATAATATAAAAGACACAAAATTTTAATATTCCTAGTTTATATTAGGAAAATCTTTTATTGTTTTGATATGAAAGAATTTTCGTTTTATTATCTGATATAGTAATCATTAATATATTTAAATAAATATATTTTAAACTAGCTTTTATTTTAAACTTTTTTATTTAATTTTCTAAGTTATGGACTTTTAGACTATAATACGGAACTAATTAAATGACTTAAAAATTAAAGAATTTTCCTATAACCTACATAGTAATAGTAAGCATTTTTATTTATTTTATATTCTTTTATTGCTTAAAACATTCAGAATTTTTAAAAGTGATAAATCAAAAAAAAATTATATAAAATATTTCTAAAATTTTGCTATTCCTTGCGAAATCATATGATGGGGTTCTAATTATTTATTAATTACAGCATAGACAATAAATATATAAATAATATACATATATAGGAAATATTTAAACCATTTATTTATATTATAAATATATAGAAGCTGGATAAACATTGAAAATGCCTTTTTAATAAAATTTTTTAATATTCATGTGTATTTATATTTCATTAAAAAATTCTAAAAAAAAAAAAAAACTATTTAAATACAGACAATTTTCTTCTACTTCAACTCGTTGCAGCGCTCAAAATACCAAAGACAAGCGAAACCCAATTTCCACTAGGCAATCAATGCATTGAGCTAGTTTCGGCATAGACTCAACGCACATAGCCAGATCCCTGGCCTAGAGCTGATCAGCTCCTTAACGGATTTGCAAGAGAGAAGAGAAAAGGAGACAAATATGCTTCAGCATCCCGCCACAGATTTCTACGATTTGGCTGCGGCCAATGCGGCTGCGGTGCTGACGGCCCGGCACACGCCGCCCTACAGTCCGACGGGGCTGAGTGGGTCGGTGGTTGCGTTGCACAACAACAACAACAACAACAGCACAAGCAATAATAACAATAATCTCGATATGTTGACGCACAACGGCGGAGGCGGCGGTGGCGGCGGCGTGGGCGGTGTGGGCGTAGGTCTGGGCAGCGGCGGCGGCGGACTGAGTGGCGGCATCAATGCCAGCGGACTGCACCTAAGCAGCGGCGGCAGCAATGGCGGCGCCACAGCCACAGCCGGACGCGAGGCACTGCCCAGCTTTGGCTTCACGCAGGAGCAGGTGGCCTGCGTGTGTGAGGTGAGCAGCAGCTCCAAGAGAAACTCTGAGCTCCAGGCTGATCTCTCTCTCTCTCTCTCCCTCTCTCTCTCTCTCTCTCTGTCACTCTGGCTTTTCGTAGGTTCTGCAACAGGCGGGCAACATCGAAAGACTGGGCCGCTTCCTTTGGTCGCTGCCACAATGTGATAAACTGCAACTGAACGAATCTGTGCTGAAGGCCAAGGCGGTCGTCGCATTCCATCGTGGCCAGTACAAGGAGCTGTACCGGCTGCTCGAGCATCATCATTTCTCAGCCCAGAATCATGCCAAGCTGCAGGCTCTGTGGTTGAAAGGTGAGACGAAGTGCAACTAGCTATCTCCCTCTCCCTCTCTCTCTCTCTCTCTCTCTTTCTGTTACTATCTCTCTCTTTTTCTTACTCGCTCCCTCTCTCCTGCTTCCTTCTCCACTCACTCTGACTAACCCGAAATTCTTTCACTGTAGCGCATTACGTGGAAGCCGAAAAACTGCGCGGAAGACCTTTGGGTGCTGTGGGCAAATATCGTGTTCGCCGTAAATTTCCATTGCCCCGCACCATTTGGGACGGCGAGGAGACGAGCTACTGTTTTAAGGTGAGTACGCACACCTTGCCACTGCCACGGCCACTGCCGCTGCCGCTGCCACTCCACTTCACTGCTTGCCACATTAATTGCGGCAACAAAGGGCAAACAAAATGAAATCGTAGAAATGTCCATTCGTTCCTGGCTCAGCTTTAGGCTTTAGGCCGGGCAGCACACAGGAGCATTCCTGGCTTACTCCAGGGCAACGCCTCCTGCCTCCTGCCTGCTGCCTGCCTGCCTTCCTGTTTGCTTTTGGGCTTTATCTAGGCAGGCCTTCAATTGATTAACTCTTCATGTTGGGGAGTTTTAAAAGTTATGAGTAGCATAAATCTGATGTAGCGATGGCAGCGTTTATTTTACATTTTATGCCCATTGAAAATGGAATGACAGGGTATAATGGTTTTGTGAAAGTGTATGTTACCGGCAGCGGAAGGCGTGGCAGAGCTGATAAAGAATGAGGTAGAAGAAGGCAAGCGTAGAATGATTGGGTTAGCAGTTCGGTGAGGGCTTCTTTTTCCAATATTAAAAAAATATATTCATAAATATATTATTATAATTATTTTGTGCATATTATATATACTTAATATATTAATATACATGCAAATATCATATGGTAATATTAATATTTATATATATTTATATTAATATATATTAAAATTAATTTATCATTTTGGATGCAAGTTTTTGAATGCAATTTTAATTATGAAATTAGGAATAAAGACTTAAGACTGAATTTTAATTTATTAATTCAACTAACATTAACTTTTATACAACTGTAAAATATTCTGTAGAAGGAGACAAACCGAAAAGTAAAATATATTTGTTATATTTGAGAAATTGAAATTCGATTGTTTGATAAATAGTTAGAATAGAATCTATTAGAGTTGCAAAATAAATGCAGGCAGAAGTAGAAATTAAGCGGAAAAACTAGATATTCATTAATAAATAAATCATTTATAAATAACATACAGTGAGTAACATTAATATTCGTTTTTTTTTTTTAATTTCAAACGCCAATAAAACATATAATATTAATCGAAATTAAAAAAGTGTAAATGCTAAATTGTAAATGGAAAAAATAGGGTATAATAACTTTTCCGATGAGCTATATATCAATATATTTAATATAATTAACATAGATCATACATGAACCGGAAAAAGTTAAAAAAAAAAAAAAAAAAAAAAAAAAAAAAAAAAAAAAAACCAATATTACTCAGTGTTACTCAGTGTACATATATACTTATATAATAAAAAATTCTTCAAACTTTGTGAATAGAACATGTACTAGACCATATATTCTTCACTAGTCCAATAATGTATAGGCTATTCCTAAGATCATCTTCAACATAAATTAAAAGAAACTCCCTGAATTCGTCTATTTTTTCTTCCCTATATACAATATCTATACAAATCCACTAACTATCCATCTCTGTCCTGCAGGAAAAGTCCCGTTCAGTATTGAGAGACTGGTATGCGCACAATCCGTATCCATCGCCACGGGAGAAACGCGACTTGGCCGAGGCCACAGGACTGACCACGACACAGGTGAGTAGCGCCAGCGGGAGCAGCGCCAGGTAGCCAATTGAACAGTTGAGCATTCGCAATTTGTCAACTGTTAATTGCATGCCGTTAATCAGCTGGCAAAGAAAATGTATTTGAAAATTATGTATTCAGCTATTTATAGAGTTGGAGGACTATTTATACTGAATATGAATATATACATACATATTTATACATATATACATGTCAATATAGTTGTATGTGTGTATCTTTACAGGTTTCCAATTGGTTCAAGAATCGACGACAAAGAGATCGCGCGGCCGAGCATAAAGAGTAAGTTCTCTTACAAAATATAAATATATATATATATATACAGATCTATAATAATATATATACATACATATATACAGTTATTCGGTTAAGCGTCAACGCGTGCGAAACGAATTGGTATTTCAATTTGAATTACTTGACGTTTACACACTTATGAAACAAGGCCAATTCGTGGCTGTTGATTGTGAATGGCTGTGGGTGGTGGTGGGGGGTGGCTGGGGCTAATTAGTGTCAAGGACACGTGTATAACTATGAATGATATGCATACATAACTTGCAAAGTATATACACTATATGCAGTATATTCATTATATTCATATTCATGATCATGAAAATGAAATTGAAAATCTGTCGGACAGAATTTTCATGATCAGATCTTTGTTTTCGTAGGCGCATTGTCATATGCCCGACAGCCGTTGGCTGCACTGGACAGCACTGACAACAAATGCAGTGTCCTTGCCAAAGGACAGCCAAATCAAACAAAAACAGAAACATCTGCATTTCCGCTTAAGCAAATAGCTGCAAGATTTGTGAAACTCTCTTCACTTTCGGCATGTTTCAGATGGCCGATAGGCAACTTTTCCAAATACTCAACATCCTTTCGAGCATCCTTTTGTTGACACACGGCGAGCATTCTCGCCCTCTTTCTCTAACTCTAGCGCTCCCTTTCTCCTTCCCACTCACGTCTGTGTGGAAGTCATGTGAAATGCAAACAGCGCCAAATGTGAATGGAATATGGAAAATGGATTTTAAAGTGGCCCTAAGAACAAAGGTCGAACTACATCAAGTTAATATCCTAAATACACATGCGTATATACACACACATGTACATATACATGTATATACCATTAGCTCTGCTTTAGTCTAAACGGCATATCACTTACTCAAAAGAACTTCAATTCACAACAAAAAATAAAAAAATAAAACAAAAAAATAAAAAACAAATGTAATTAAAACAAGTAAGAAAATTCTAGTCGAGAGTGCTCGACTAGATACTACCCTGAACCCAACAAATAAAAATGCTTTAGTATGGCTGAAATTTCAATTTCGATGTATTTAAAAATATAAATAAAATACCAAACTCATTTAATAAAATATAAAAATATTTTGAAACAATTAAAAAAAACTAACATCAGTTGCTTCGATCGGGATTCGAACCGCGACTTCTCGATCGAGCGTCATGCAGCTAACACACTAGGCCACCTCACTCCTGCTAGTGGCGCTGGCAAAACTCAAATAGATTCACTGCTGCAGCGCCATCTACCAAAACTAAACGAAACTAACTGCTGATGTGATTCTAAGAATCTGCTAGAATAACCGAACTATTAAAAACGCACATAAAGTATAGTTAAAATTTCAATTTCGGTGTATTTAAAAATATAAATTAAATAGAAAACTCATTTATGAAAATATAAAAATATTTTGAAACAATTAAAAAAAAATTAACATCAGCTGCATCGACCGGGACTCGAACCGCGACTTCTCGATCGAGCGTCATGCAGCTAACACACTAGGCCACCCCACTCCTGCTAGTGGCGCTGGCAAAACTCAAATAGATTCACTGCTGCTGCGCCATCTACCAAAACTAAACGAAACTAACAGCTGATGTGATTCAACGAATGTTTTTGTTGTAGCTGCTGCACGTGCGTTTGTTAATTGGCCAAATATTTGATTATTTTTTATTAATTTTTGACTGAACGGAATTTAATGAAACTTTCGGCATATGATCTACATATTATATTGAATATTTGAGAAATTTAAAAAAAAGAAAAATCATTCACAATTACCTATAGTGGCATCTGATTTGAACTTGAATGTTTTTACTCGATAAAAACATAACGGGATGATTTATTGAATTTTAAAAGCAAACTCGACGTCCGCGCTGTATAAACGGTCATTTTTAAAAAAAATTCAAGTCTCTAGCTCTTATATCTTCGGAAATCGACGCGTTCAAACATACGGACAGACGGACAGACGGACGGACGGACAGACGGACAGACGGACAGACAGACAGACGGACAGGGCCAAATCGACTCAGCTCGTCGCACTGATCAAGAATATATATACTTTGTGGGGTCTGCCACGCCTCCTTCTGCCTGTTACATACATTTCAACAAAACCATTATACCCTGATTTCCCATTTTCAATGGGTTCAGGGTATAACAACAATAAAAACAACGAAAAATTGTCGCAATATATATTAAAAAAAAAAAATTGGCCGCCTTGGCAACCGCAACACACACTCACACTCACACTCAGTTACTGATATGCAGCTGACAAAAGTATCTCACAGATACTTTTGCATGCGCTTGATATAGTAGGCTGGCAATAGCTACGTTAGTTTTTGCACTACGTAGCGTCGCCGACGTCGCAGTCGTCGCCGTCGTCGTCATCGTCATCGTCCTCCTCACGTCTTTTTATTATATTATTCCTCATGCTACTACTACTGTTGTTGTTGTTGCTGGTAACCTGATATATGTTTATGGCTGCGCCGCATCGGGCAACAGCAGCAGCAGCAGCAACGGCAACGGCAACGGCAACTGAGCGCTGCTACTTTAACTTTTCATACCCTTCTCGTTGTTGTTGTTTTTGCTGTTTGTATTTTCAATGTGCAGTGAAGACTCGTCTGGAGGTACACACTCACAAACACACACACACACATACACCTATATCTATATATATATATAGCTATATATTTGCTCCATTGTAGTTGGCAGCTCTCAAAACCTTCCATCCAACCATAACGACGCCAAAGGCCTGAAAATTTCTCTAACTCTTTGAGCAGACCTCGTTGCAGTTGCATAGCACAGCCTCTTTAATTATTATCTACTTAAGCTCTTTCATTCAATCCAACAACATAACTTCATATAAACATTTAAAATATTTCATTTCAAAATGTATAAATGTATCATTTATATAGGAAAATCCTTTTTCATAAGGAACCCTTTTTTTGCCGCTAGTGTAAAATGATTTTTTAAGAATAATTGCTGAAAGTTTTCTAATTTATATCAGGACTGTTGTCAAGTTTATGGAACTGGTACATACATTCATCTTAAATATATAGTCTTTATAAGATGATATTCATATTAAGATAAAAATACAAATACATATATAATTTTATGTATGTATATATCATCAAAACGACCTAGACTAGATCAGCTATATAATAGGAAAGATATATAGAGAGATTATGCCAAGTGCCTATATAGATGTACGTATATCAAACTCTCATGAAAGTCTCTGAACTATCGAAAATGTTTAGCTATTCAAACGTGTTTAAAATAAGTTAATAATTAAAGTTCAGCATACCTAAAAATTGATTTATTGAAATATGTTTATAATAAGTTAAATAATAATAATTTCAAAATTTATAAGTTTATTACTTTTAAATTTGTTTATTTTTATTATTTATTTATTTTCTTAATCCTTTTCAACTTTACTGACAACATTTTACAGCCATTTAACATAATGTTTCCGTACGTAATTAATTAAAAACAGAAAAGGGAAAAACTTAAAAACAATGAGGAAATTCAATAAATACATAGCTAAAAACTAGATCAGAAACGTTTCGTGTGCCAGTTGAAACGAGAATATAAATATATATCAAATTTATTGTCCCAAATGTGTTTAAGTGCCGCCTCGT
Source organism: Drosophila arizonae (assembly GCF_054131065.1). Lineage (NCBI taxonomy): Eukaryota > Metazoa > Arthropoda > Insecta > Diptera > Drosophilidae > Drosophila > Drosophila arizonae. Next base: position 16,336,703 of record NC_142925.1, on the reverse strand, counting down.
ATCGCTCGTAAACTTCCGTAGATTGCCTCTCCTGGATGTCTTCTAGCCACCCGCCCCCGCCCACTTAGCCAAAGACAAAGCAGAGTGCCATGCGCATATAGTCGACGGTCGATGATATGGCCGTTATAATGACACGATATCGGTCTATATACATGGCTATGAACAGCAGATACTTCTTGTTGGTGACCTGGAATTTCCACAGATTGCTGGCGGCGCCAATCAGATCCCAGTTGGGCTGGAATTCCATATTGAAATGCTTTTCACCCACAAACTGGCACAAGCCATAGTAGAGGCCCATCACCATCAGCGGATAGAGGACGGGCAGCAGCATAAAGAAGAGCAGGACGCAGGTGTATATGCACTTGAGGAGCGTCGGAAAGGGCAACTGCTGCAGCCATATGTCGAACAGGTGCTCCAATAGAGGTTGCATATAGTAGACCAGGCGACCTGCCCATGATATATTTGACCACTGCAAGAAATGCGATGGGTGGGTTGGGTGGTTGGGTGCTTGGGTGCTTGGCTGTTGTTTTGTGTTTATCTTACGATTTTCCGCTTGTGCAGTGGCTTCTTCCAGGTCTTATGCATATTTACAGGCAATTTAGTATTTATATAAATTTATAATGTTTCACATTAAATAACAAAAAATTTAGAGTTTTTAACTGTTTATCTCAAATACTTTTTACAACAACAAATAATGCCTACCCTACTTCATAATTGACAAATTTACAATAACATGAAGCCGAAGAGAAACGAAGAGCCGCTGTGCATTTGTGGAACTCAATTGCATCTTATTTACTTGGCTTCCACCTTCGATCCTGTATCGCCTGTTGGAATTGTTTATAGTCCACACGCTCCACAGCAACAACAACAAAAGCACCAACAACAATGGACATGAACAGCAAGCACCAGCAGCAAATCGCGCGCGCAAAAAAGAAAAAGAAGCAGAAAGCATAAAAGAAAACAACAATAACAACAACATAAAAACTTTAAGAGACTACTTCAAATATGAGCAGCGTTCCAGTGTTCCAATACCAATCGCCCCGTTTCAGACACCGACCCGTTGCTGAATGTTCATTTCAGTGAGTGAATGAGTGTGTGTGTGTGCGTTTGCTTGTAACTGTGTGCATTAGTGTATGTTTGTGTGTCGATCTCTCGTTCAGCTCTGGGCTCATCGTTTTGCGTTTGAGTTCGTTCGCTCGTTCGTCGAATGCCACGGTTGGCTGGAGGGTAGCTGGAAAGAGTATCAAGTTACCACAAAATGTGCGTGTGTTCTTTATTCGTTCGCATCAGCGCCGTCGCCGTCGCCGTCGCCGACGTTGACGTTGACGTCGTCGCTGCGCGTTATTCATTTTTATTCGTTTTATTGTACATTCTGTTTTTATTATTATGTATTTTGCGCTTTTGCCCGTCTCTCTCTCTCTCTCTAGCTCGCTCTCTCGCTCTGCCTTTGTTTGCGCCTCTGCCGCTGCCAGCCCAGCCAATGCATACATGCATATATGAATACATATGTATGTATGTGTGCATTTGTATGTATGTATATTCTTATATGGGTCTGCGGCCCGTCCGTTCCCGTTTCTGGAGTTCCGTGACGCATTTGGGTTGAGTTGAGTTTTTGCCGCCGCCGATGGCGTTGATAATGATGTCGTTGGTGATGATGGACCGGTATGGAACTGAGACCTCAACCCATAGCGCTGTCAGCTCTGATCTGCTCTCTGCTCTGCCCCACTCTGACGGGGTGTTTCGGCATGTGGGGCTGCTCAATCGGGTGGGCGCTTGTGTCAAGTGATTTAGCGAACTATAATTAGAAAACTGAGCACCTTTCCAGTGCATCTTCCATCTTCCAGCATTCTCAATTCACTGCCGACAGACTGACACAAATTTCCTCAATGGGATTGCTTCAATTCCTAGGGCTTCACTTGGTTTCCCTTTTGTGGACTTCAAGTTGAAGTTCGCCTTTGCTTTTGCCTTTGCCATCGGTCGTAAATGCCGTAAGCTGCTTAAGTTCTTAAAAGAGTGTTAAGGCTTACATAAAAGTGGAGAAGTTCATTGGTCAAGTGGCAGTCCAACAATGACAATGCCAACTCAGGTGATAATCAATGAAAAATGAAGCTTAAGGCATCTATCAGTAATAGTTAAGAGACAATATATATAGAGTACTTTTTGTACTCTTATTCATATGCATTCTTATAGCACTCATATTTATATTCATTCACTTAGTAATCTATCCATCTATCTATCTATTCAAGTTCAAGATCGATTCATATCCACACATCAGCTGTTTCGTAATCTCAGGCGCAGAAAAACAGACGGTAGCGATAAACAGAGGGGCCTCAAGTTAGTTGGGATGGGGTTTCTGGAGGGGAGGGGGAAGCGATATATCGTATGGTGGTAGATCGTTGCAGGATTTCCAAGAAATTCCATTGCTAATAAAAATTATAAGTCAATAAATCGTAAAAACAAATAAACAGTCACACACACACACACACACGCACACTCACACCCGTAGCATAAGGTTGGGAAAAATGAAACGCTGTTTCGAAAAAAAATCTGAAGTCCAAGAGCTGAAGATCACGATCGATCGAAGTGCAAGCTAACCAGCAACCAAGAAGCCAAGCCAGCCCAGGCCGAGTCAAGTCAAGCAACGAATGAACAGGTTGAGTTATCGCATTGCGCGATCGGTACACAAATCCCGAGACGTGTGCGCAGCAGGACACCCAACTAAACGGTCAGCGTTCGCCTGGGTTGAGAGTTCCGAGTTCCACAAGAAGAATCTGAAAAGGTGTTGATCATAAATTATCATTTAATTTACGCATGTGTGTGGCGTGTTGTTGTTGTTGTTGCTGGTGTTGGCGCGAGGCCCAAGAGACAGACAGACAGAAAGACAGACCGACAGACTTGACACAGCTCGAACGCGAACCTCTCATCTAGCAGTAGTAGTAAAGTTGTACCCAAGCATTGTCCCATTGTCTACAACTATGTTTCGCTTTCAGTTTTTTAGTTTTTCGGTCTCGGTTTCGGTTTCGTGTTCAGTGCTCCCCTCCTCTCCCCCCACCCATACTTGTAGATCTCAACGATTAACCAAAAAGTCATCGTTCGCATCGTTATAAAATATTTTATCTTATTGCCTTTTGATTTTGGGCCCGGCTCGTCCCGGCCCCACTCACTCGAGTTGGCGTGTGGCGCATTTTATGCAGGCTGCGCTTTATTTTGACAGTTTTTCATAATTTTGTTGCTTTTTAATTGCCAAGCCACAAAAGATCAGAGTTTGATAAGGCTGCCGAGTCACTCGTAGTGTGTCTATTGTTGCTTTCGGAATAATGGCTTCAATGTCAATTCAGAATATACTAACTACACTAGCTATTCAGTGAAGCCAAGCCCATGTATTGAATTTGAAAGGATTTGAAAGCGAGATAGAAATTTGGTATTTTTTTGTTAACTTTTGATAAAGGATTTTTATAGCTCTAGATAATTTGTGTATACTTTTTCTTATATAAAAAGAAATAATATATTATAATATATAATACTCAAATTATATTTTCTATAGTCACATTTTTTTACTAACTATATTTTCTTTCTTAGATATTAAAAAATTATTCGCTGTCTGCCTTAGAGAGAGACATTGAGTTGCACCTTAACTATAGAAAAAAAAAACTATAGAAAGAAAGGCCTTCGTAGTGATCTGTAGTGATTTGATCTATTCCAGCTTTCATTTACTCTAAGAGCTCTACTTGTAACGACAGCTTACAATTTCTTAGTCATGATCTCTCTCTCTCTCTCTCTCTCTCTCTCTCTCTCTCTCTCTCTCCCTCTCTCTCTCTCTCTCTCTTTAGTGTTCTCATCTACATTAGGCTGGATTTCTCATATTGCCATCTATGGCAGCCTTGATTTGTACCAGTTCTCCAAATTATCGTTGAATTATTATAATCAAAACTTGAGGAGAGCCGAGCGAGCGTGAAATCTTAGTTTGTAGTGTTACCCCACGTTTAACCTTTGGGTCTAGAAACTGCACTAAGAATCGCCTTAAATTTTGTTAATTTCCATGTTCAGCCAGATAAAATACAGACATAATTCTTAGTTTACTTGTAAATCCTAGCTCAAGGCCCATACCCATTTCGTTGAAATTGAAAGTTCTGCTTCCTCAATTGTTAGTTTTTCAGAGTACTTAGGCCCTCGTCTATTACAGTAAATTAGTAAATATAATAAATTATATTATTAATCATTGCAAAACTCTCAGCTAATTCTTTCAGGTAACGCCCTTATCTATGACACTCATCTATCCACTCTTTGGCTATGTTCATTTCGCATTCGCATTCGCAATTTTTTCGCTGTTCTCTCGAACAAAAGTTTCTGCTCAGGTCCAAGTCCCGCATAATCCGATCAGGCCGATTATTGCCAAGCTAATGAATCTGCTTAATGCAGCTCCAATAAGCAACAACAACAACAACGAGAACACAAACTTAAAGCTACAAAAAATCAATTGAGCAAACAAGTAAAAATTAATTCCTCATCACTGAGCAGTGCCCCCCCCAAAAAAAAAGAAGAAAAACCAAAAAGAGTCCAAGAACTCTTAGCTGGGACCACACACGCAGAGCCAAAGTCTTGACCAGGCTCTGATGAGGTTTTAACCTCTTTTGCATGTTGTTGTTGTTGTTGTTGTTGCTACAGTTTCTGTATTGTTGTTGTTGTTGTTGCTGTTGTCATATATTTTATATAAACTCTATGTGACATTCATGTATTGAGGGATTGTCCTTGGGGGCGCAGCTACCGCGAAGGCTGCTTACTTATAACTTGTGAGATCTTTGATGTTCTGGCATAGCCGACTGTGTAATACTCGTTTGGGCAGTAAAGAAAGTTAAAATTGTAGAAATTTGTTGAAATCATAAATTTAATAGAGGATTTATAAGGCTATACAGATGTGAAATATAAAATATGTACCAGATGTCAAGCCTTCTGGTACACCTATATACCATTTTCACTTGCTGAACAAGAAAAGTGATGACTAGTACTATGGAAAGTGAAGTTTATTCCAATAGGCGTATCAGAAGAACTCACAATCAAATATAAATTGAAATATATACCAACAAAACTTTAAAATTGTGAAATATGTAGATTATCCCAATAGTCATATAAGAAAACACATATACAAGTATATATAGTAATAATGTACATACAAACTTTAAAGTTTCTTAAGCACCCAATATACCCAGTTCACTTGAGGAACGAGTATATATCAGGGGTAAAAAAAAACTTGAATGTGTGTATATTTATTTTATAATGCAATCAGTTGAAAATACTCATCAGAGTATATAGGAATATGCCATTAAAGTAGGCGCTGTCTCAACCACCAACTCTGCCCTCCACTCTCTTTCTCTCTCTGTCTCTTTGTTTCTCTTTCGCTCTCTTTGTCTCTCTTCTTCTGGCCCTGTTAATAAGTGTTGCAGTAAGCGAGCAAAGCCAACAACTATGAAATTCTGGAAATTTGATATCATTGTTTATATGCTGCTGCCCTTTTGTTGTTTGCTCCCCACTTTTGCTCGGCTGACTGAACGACTGCCTGGCTGGCTGGCTGGCTGACTGGCTGGGCTAGGGCCACTGCCATGGCCAGGGCTGGGCATTTCTATCTCCACAAAATTTTAGCATTTCAGCCATTTCTCCGTATGAGTTTGGCTTTATGTTTGCTCAGCCTGTTTGCATCTAGATCTCTGTTTGCTTTGCTTGGGTGGATGGTTTCCTTTCTCCCCTAGCAGCCATCATCGATTTTTTTCCGTTTAGCAATAGCTGAAACTAAATTGCTGCTCCTTAAATCATTTGACAAAAATTTAAGATTCATTAAAGTCGGTTTAAAACTTAAGAAATTCTAAATGATTCTAGAATTGAATAGGGGACGTCAAAAATTAATAAGTATTATTTTATATTTCAATTCATCGCTTTATAAATGTTTTTTTGGGAGCAGCTGATGGTATGATAAAAATCAAATATGATAAAATTATGGATTTCTTAAAGCAAGTCCTGCGAAAACTTTATACAAGTTTAGGCTCTTAGTGCCTAAAATACCCCTTTTGAAACTTTCAATACAAAACATACTAAATACACGCATGTTTAACAAAAATAAAAACAAATGAAAAGCTGATTGAGAAATATTTGAAGATCTAAACAAATCAATGTCTATAAAATGCCTAATCAAAACAAATGCTATAAATTCTTATACGAAACCAAAATGATCATACAAAGCTAATTGGAATTATCATATAACACATACTTACACATACATATACATGTATGTATATCTAAACATATCTCATATTATACAAAGGCCACCCCCAACGCTGGCTGCAAGTGTTTTTCCCAGTCAACAACAACAACAACAACATCGCAGATCTGCAGAGGCTGCAAAATGAACAGAATTGGCAATTATCAAGCACAGCAAGTGATGCAGACTAGCAGCATCAATGTAAGATGAATGCGAGATGAATCTACAATTACACGATGCCCAACAGCTGGGCTTGCGCCTGTGCCTGGGTCTGGGTCTGCCCATTCGAGATGCCGGCAAGTCTGCGCCTGCGCCGTATGTGGCCACCGGCGGGTCGACAGCTTCCAGGTCTGCAACTGGGATCGGCGCGGCTCGAATTGCGCACGAGTCAGCAAATAACTTGGCAGCCGAAGTGGGCGGCGGAGGCAAAAAGGTTGTAGGCAGGCTATACTGTAGCTGAAGCTGTTGCTGTTGCTGTTGCTGCAGCTGTAGCTGTAGCTGATCTGGCAGATTGTTCCCAATGATCTCTGGCCACAAATTTGTCGAGTGTGCGCTTAAATGTTTAGCATGGCCCTGGGACCCTTGTCGCCGTCGCCGTCGTTTGTCGATGTTTGTTGTCATCAATTTTTGTTGTTTTGCTTTGCTGAAACTGGTTCTGGCTACATTTGCAATTGGCTTCTCGCGACAAGATTAAGATTAACACACACACACACACACACACACACATACATCGCATCGCATCGCATCGCACTGCGCCGATAATGTCAGTTGCTCGAATTTCAAATTGCGCCTTGTTATCGCGCTGCCAGTGAATTAGCCATTAAAATGTCAGGACAGTTTAGCACTAACAAATTGAGCAACAACAACAAGAACAACAACAGCAAAAGTCAGAGAAGTTTGCGTGCTTGCCGTTGTGTGTGTGTGTGTGTGCGTGTTTCAATTCCCAACGGTGTCTGGAATTGGGCCAGCGCAATGAGTGTCTCGCTTCCACCCTGGCGCACGGTGGCGTTAAAAACGACACTTGAAAGTCATTTACAGAATCAGCCACAAATAATAAAAGTCAAGCTGCTTAACTTTCGATCAAAAGTGCGAGCGAGCACGCTAGACAACACTCAAGCGGCGCACACACATACATGCACAAGCGAAGACAGCAGGCGCAGCTCAAATAACTGAAATCAGATGCGACGGCGCTCTGTGGGGAAATGCACTGAGCAGCCAGAGTCAGTCCCTCTCACTGTTTGTTTATGTGCTTGTGGGCGCGAGCGTATGTGTGTGTGTGTGTATGTGAGTGACACCTTTTGTACGTGTTGTACTGCTCTAGCTCACGGCCACGGCCTATGCTGGAATATGAAACTGAAACCATTTATAGAAATGCTTGCGATGAGAGTAAAAATATTCAAGCAGACAATTTCCTTCCGGTTTTATTTTCAATTGCCCGCGCTGTCATTTGTCATTTGTTTATAAATACATACTTAACTGCTGTGTTGTTGTATATGTTATGCGTGTGCTGTTGTTGTTGTCGTTAGTGCAGTGAATTAGTTGGAGCAATTGACACATTTTAAATTAAACGTTTGTTGACAGCTCAAAACATCTGTTTTGCAAGCGAAGTTCGACAGGGTTGCCAGGGCGGCTTATTATTAAATAAACATGCATATGTATATGCATAGTTATATAATATATGTAAATTATGTCGTTTACTTATTATTTACGGTATTCTTCTATTTATAGCGGCTCTACGGACAAACAGCACTTGGACTCGTCCAGCGATTCGGAAATGGAGGGCAACATGCTTTCCAGTCAAAGCGCACAACAACAACAGCAGCAGCAACAACATGCTAATGCACCGCACCTCGCGCATCACTCACAACAGCAGCAACAGCAACAGCAGCAATCGCCCAGCAGCAGCAACAACAACAACAACAACAGCAACGGCAACAGCAACAGTTTGCATCAGCATCAACAGCAACAGCAGCAGCAGCTGCAGCAGCATGTTGCCGCCGAGCAAAGCCTGCAACATCATCAGCATCAGCAGCATGTGGCCAATGCAGCGGCCGCCAGCAAAAGCAGCGCTGCTGCCGCCGCTGTCGCTGTCGCCGCCTCCCAAATGCCGCCCCTCTCTGCCGCCGTTGCCTACTCGCATCTGCACAGCGTCATGGGCGCCATGCCCATGTATGATATGGGCGAGTATCAGCACTTATGATTCTAGTTGGAGGCTGCTGCTGCAGCCAGTAGCAGCAGCGGCAACAACAACAACTGCCACAGCAGCAGCAGCAGCAGCACTAGCACTAGCACTAGCAACAACAACAACAACAACTGCGAATGGCCAGCTATGCTGCGTCAACGCCAGCCGCGCAGCCTGCAACTGCAGCATCAGCAGCAGCAGCATCCGGAAAGCTTTTACTTCTAAAGCAGCAATAAGATAATAGAGAATCGCATACTATCAACAGTTAGCAGCAGCAGCAGCAGCAACAAATTTGATTTCATCAACAAATAGCAGCACAGCATTTTTTCAATATCAGCAAAACAGTTAAAAAACAGATACAAATACAGATACAGATATTTACAGTTATGTAGTAGAAAAGGCTATAGAGAGAGAGGATGGCAGCAAAATCTGTTGCTAATTCTTGATTAGACAAAAAATTATGAATTACTTAAACTTCATTGATCTGTGTAAATAGCTAGGCTTTAGTTTTAGAGCGGAACGGGCTGGGAATGGAACGAAGACTCAATGCGATACGGTATGGAATGGAATCTTGACCGTTCTCTGCCCAAAAAAACGCAAATGCAAATCAAATCGAAATGTGCAAAAATTATATATATATAAATATATAAATATAAATATATATAAATTCTATTAAATTATTTTCATTGTATTTATAATTATTATTTTTAAATATACATATATATGAAAAATATAAATACGTAAATATATTAAAATTGAATGATTTTTAAATCGTGTAGAAACAATTGAAAGGTAAGAGTTGAAAATGCTCTGGTGATAAAACAACTTAGTGAACAAATATAGAATATATTTAACTCAGCTAGTTAAATGATCCCTAGCTTTTTGGAGTTTGATTTATGTCTATTCAAAATTAAATATAAAATTCGGTATAAAACTTTATTTATTTTTTATTTTTTGTTGATAGAGAAATGTATTCCAGTTCTCAAAATGAGCTGCATTTAAAATACCTAAATTTATGAGTATTCAAATATGTTCGATCGAACAGTTTGATAAAACATTTGAGTGGCGAGAGTAGCAAGTGCACGACTAGGAGATGCTCTGTAGCTAGCAGAACTGTCTAATATGTATTTTAAACTACAAAATGTGAGTGAGAGGGCCGTGCGAGAGAAAGAGAAGGAGAGAGAGTAGGAGCGAGAAGATAACGAATGAGATAGAGAGGGAGAGAGAGAGAGAGAGAGATAGAGAGAGAGAGAGAGAGAGATAAAAAGCAAGGTATACAGAAACAAGAAAATGAGGGATACATGTAAACTCTCTCGCTCTCAATCTGACTCTCTCTCTCTCAATCTTTCCCTATCTCACGCTCAGTTCCATATGCCTGGAGACTTTTATGTTTTTTTCCTCTATCTACATATATCTACTACATTTTCCCATTAACTCCATCTTAAATTGTCTTGCTCTCGCTCTCTGTCTTTCTCTATCTCTCTCTCTCGCTGTTTCAGCCTATATCTTCATTTTATTCACACAAATGTATAAAGGTATATTAAGACTCACTAAATACTTTGCTCTCAGCCTTCAGCCTGCTGCATTATAATACAAAAATCCATCTCTTATCGATACAGGGTGTAAGCACAGGTCTGACCGCAACACGTCCGAGCCACCAAGCACTAATCCGCGGCGACAGGTAAGCCCGCTAATGCTAATAGCCCCGGATAATGGGCGTCTGTCTGCAGGGCGCGCGTTCGTCTCGCGTGCACGTCCCACACGCGTCAGCAAAAAAGTCGCGACACATGTAATGAGCATGTTAATGGCACCAGCAGAGCCGACGTTGCTGCCGCACACAGCTGCCGCATACTGCTGCCGTTGGTGACCCTTCATCATCATCATCTTCATCAACAGCAACACCTGGCAACGGAGGGCGGCGCTTGGCAACTGGCTAAATGTGCAAATGTTGCCAAGGCTGGAAGCACTCAGCATTGAGGGTGGCTGCCGCCTGACTGGCTGACTGGCTGACTGACTTTTTCCAGCTCTCGTTGATTTGCCGCTCGCCGCACTAATACACACACACACAAATACATATGTACGTAGTGCACAGACTCCGTTGCCAACGCCCAGCCACCCCCATTAACTCCTCCGTCGCCATGGGCCTGCACACACGTGTCTGGCTGGCTGACGGCCTGGCTGACGGCGTCTCTGATTGAGTCTGCGTATCTAGTTACATAATATTTTGACTTCTTTTATCTTGCGGTCCATATTGCACATAATTTAATTAACGGCCATAAATTGTGCTTTCTTTGTGTGCTGAGCTCTGAATTGTAAGATTTTAGATTCAATGTGCCACAGCGATGCTCATTAACTGCCCATGAAATCTGATTTGTAATCATGATCAGACTGACATCCTCTAATATCATCGTTTCACTGCTTCTCTTCTCGTTAGCGAAATGATCTTATTTATAAAAATGCTATGCATACCATTTACATTACTGGGAGCTTTGGGTAATAAAGATAATTATCTGATTTTTTTTTTAAATGCTGACCCCATTGAAATAGGAAAATCTGGGGTCACAGAATCACACCAGTGCTTTAAGTTCTTCAGAATTTACTTGAAATTAATGGAAAGCTCCATCAAAATATATAATAACAAAGTAAAGAAAAACAAGTATTAAAAGCAATATTAGAATATCAGTAATGAAATATGAAAATGAGACCGAAACACTTATAATATGGAATACTCAATTAATTAATATTAACAATCTAATAATAACTAATATCAACAATATAATAACAATGAATACTAACAATAATAATAACTCCTATTTATTAGCAAATATTTGTTTTGCCAATAAGACCAATAAGAATTGCGTTTACTCATTGACTCTCATTTATGATGTTCGAATTTCCGTTCAACAAAATTATTGAACAAACGCATTAAAATTTCTTTCATTGCCCTCGCTTATGCCAAAACACAAAACAAAACTGCTCCGAGTACCTGCTATTCAAGCCAAACTATGCACATCAGTGTTGACAGTTTAGCCTATTTCAGGCTAGATCTAGCCTATTTGGAAGTGGGCTATTGAAAATAAGTATGGGTTGGAGTAGCCAGAAATGGGACGTAGACTATGCTAAGGTGCTAGTCCTTAAGACAGGTCCTGATCCTTAAGAGTAGTCCTGGTCGTTAACAGAAGAAACTGCTGCAATAATTTAAAATATGTCTGTATGTATATACGAATGTACATAAGCGATTTAGCATATCAACATTTAGCCTTGAGCAGCCTAATGTGGTAATCGGATTTAACTATTCGTGTTTGATTGCCTATATATATTTGTTTATATGTCTGTATATGCCGATAAATATTTGTTTGTATGCCTGTATGTATTTCTGTCTTTATCTGTCTCCCTATCCATCTCACAGGCTGTCCCTCCGTCTGTCTCTTTGTCTCTCTGACGAAGAAGTGCTACAATAGATCATTCAAGTTCTCTTTATGTATGCAGCATTATGCATTTCGTATTTATAGTTGAGTAAAACGAAGCTCGAACGCTCACAGCAGCAGAGAGCGTTCCCATTGGTCAATTAAAGCTCGATTGCAACGACCTCTACCTGACGTCGGGCTCAACATTTGAGCGCAACTTGTGCTGAGAGCGTAAGTGGCCCTATATAAAGGGCAGCAGCAGCAGAGGTTCTTCAGTCACCCAGGTCTGTTGGGGGTCAGTAGTATGGCGGAGTAAAGTGAAGTAAAGTGTGTGATCGATCAGCTGAGCATAAAAGACTTGGAAGAAAGAATTAGAAGAGATTCTTAGAGGAAATACTTGGAGGACTTTGACTTTCTTAGACAAAATTTTATGAGCAAACACTTGGAGAAAAGACTGAGAAGAAATATTTGGAGATAAGATAGAAGAAATACTTAGAGGAAATACTACATATTGTGTGTCAAATTATTAAGTTTGATTTTTTATTTTCATATATATATCATGATGGTCACTGCAATAATTTATTAAATATATTTGGTGCTTGTGTCATTTTCTTCAACTTTTTATCTAATCTGCTATTTTAGCGGCTTTATCCTACATTTCACAATCCAACTTAACAGCTGGCAACACTGATGCGCATGTGTACAGTGGAAGTGGAACACTCTGTATGAAAACCTGAACGGCTGCTGAGCTGCTTCCACGAAAGTGACAATATAAGGGGATTACAATTAAACGCTCTTCAGAATAGAATAAAAACCAAAGGCAACGGGACTCAGTGAGCATTTGTGAATTGCCCACAAAGCAGATTAGAGCATTAATGGAAGTGTGTGGGTGTAAGTATATGTATGTGAGTATGTGTGAACTCCTATTCTTCATTTCTCCTAATCTGTCATCGACTGTCAACATGCCACATGGTTTTGACAGGGGAAGAAGCTAAAATTGATGTAAATGCCTGAATTTAAAATAGTAAAAATGTAGACTTTATTGTAAAGAATAAGTTAAGATTATAAATACAAAATTGGTGTCGGAATTTCCGACGATATCATTTGCGTCCTCGCCTGGCTGACTGCTTTTTGTTCGTGGGTCTCGCTCCTTCCTCCTCGGAGCCTTCACTGGAGCCGGACGAAGGCGCTAGCTTCTTGCCCTTTTGCTGTGGTTTTTTCTGTGACTGCGGACGACGCGCTGCGGGCGCCTCATTGCTATCGGAGCTCTCCTCGGAGCTGTCCTCCTCGGAGTTATCGTCCTCGGAGCTGCTCTCTTGTTGCGCGTTTCGTCCACGTCTGCTGCTGCCCGCTGCACCCTTTCCTAAGCCACGTCCGCGCTGCGGTTTGGTTGATGGCTTCTTCGATTTGTTGCCCTTGGCCTTCGTTTCGTTGTGACCCTTGTCGGACTGAGGAGCATCCGTGCCCTGTTCGTTGACCTGCAGGCACTCGTTGAGCCGCGTCTCGAACTCCGTGATGACCGCCTTCAGCTCCGGCTTGGCCAGCTTCGAGGTATTGGTGATGATGAGCTTGAAGGACTGATAGACCTCGTCCACCTGCACCTTGTCCTTGAAGTGCTGCACGTTGTCAATCAGCTTCTTAATGGATCTCTCATTGTAGGTGAGCAGACTCAGGCAGTAGGCAATGTCGCGCCACTGGCGCTCGACACGTGTAACGGGGAAACGCAGACACAGCTTCTCCACCAGCGTCTCGATGTGACGATCCTTCTGAATGAGGCCCAGTATGTAGCGCATGACCGTGCGATATTTGTCCTCCTCCAGGTGCAGATTGACATCGCCCAACTTGGAGATGATGTCGGGCAGCACGTTATACAATATGTTGGACTTGTTGGCAATCTCCTTGAAGAATTGCTGGGTGATATTTTTGATCTCGTCGCTCTCATCGACAATGCACAGAGCCAAGTCCGCTATTTGCCCCTTGACCCGTATCATTTCATGCAGAATTAGATGCGACAGCATCTTCACGGCGGTCAGGCGAAGTTCCGTATTCTCCTCGTGCAGCTGGGCATAAAAGTGTCCCGTCCAGGGCTCAATAATGTTCGGGAAACGGAATGTCAGATCGGATAAGCCCACCACTGTATTGCACTTGATCTTCATGTTCTTCGTCATGTTCAGAATGTTCATGAGGAAGGACATGTTGGACTCGCAGAACTTGGACGAGACGGTCATCAGGCGCGCCAGTGCCAGCGTCGCAGCCTGTTGCAAATCCTGATCTCGATACTCGCCAGGTCGCTTGCATATGTTGATGATAATTGGATAGATTTTGGACATCAGCGCATTCGGATCGTATAGCAGCATGTCCTCGCAAATGGCATTGATCTCCTCGGCAATGTTATCCTCTGCCGTCGCACCCACTAGATCGTCATCCGGCTCCTGCTGCGGCTCTGCGGCAACGGTGGACAAGCGCTTCCTCGCCTCCATCGCAGAGACGTTCATTGTCTGGCGTCGCAGTGCGCTGCCCGCATCCTTCTTATTTTTTTTCTCTTCCAGCGCTGTCAGCTCCTCGCGATACTTCATGTTGTTGTACACATCCATATCCAGGAATATCATCTCCTTGATGGTCATGTAGCCAACGCAGAACAGAAATCGTGTAACCAAATATACTGGCAGCCCGACCTGTTGATCCTCGGCAACTTTAGGCTGCGACTGGGTCTGTGACATGGGCAAGGGCTGGGAGTGTGGAATGTCCGTCGTTTGCGTTTGTACAGGCTCCTCGGCAGACATTGACACCAGCCACTGATCGTGAAAGCGATCAATTAGCTCACGCACAATATTCTGAGCCAGCTCGTCGGGCGCTTGGCACATCCGATAATAATACTCGAACACGCTCATGCCCATGGCATCAAAGTCCGGCAATTGTGGATGGAAGAAGAAGCTCAGAAATAGCTGCGTAATTTGCTGCACGAATTTGGCATCGCTGGCGCAACGCTTATAATACTTTGTGTTGTTGTTCGCCTCGATGCCATTGACGAGGAGCTGCAAGCAGCTGGTGAAGATGCGAGGATCCTGCTTGGCACGAGCGCTTGTCGCTATATCCTCTATGATAGCTCGATTGGCCGAGACTATGGTTGACTTGGCTTGCGAGGCCATAATCAGCAGCTGCAGAGCCAAGCGGGACTCATCGTTCGTGGTGCCCTCCAGCTTCAGCGTAAAGCGTTCGAATAGCACCTGAATAATGAGCGCATCAATGTCCTCGCTCTCCACCCATTCGGTCATCAACGTCTCCATGGCCGTGTAGTGTCCATACTCGATTTCCGAGAGAAACTTGGAGAGATTCTGCACCACCTTAATGGCATGCGCGCGCTCCGTCTTATCCGTGGTGAAGAGCACCTTGCGGTAGGCATTGCAAACAGCATCACGCTTCTCCTTATCGGATGACCAGACCAGACTCAGCATCCGTTGCATGCCCGCATCTGTGCCATGGATGCCAAACAGATAGCCCGTGGTGAACAGATCCACGGCCTCAAACACATCTGTGTTCGTCTTCGACAGCAGCAGTTCCATAATTTTTGGCATCGCGGCCGTCGCCACATGAGAGAACTCGATGCTGTCCTTCAGAAACTCGACAGTTTTTATTTGCTTCTGCATTTCCTCGCTCTAAAAAGTTTATAATTAAATATAGTGTGAACTAATTATAAATAAATCTGAGCTTACGCTATCCTTGCAGCCATTGGCAAGTGAGATAAACGTTTTGAACAGCGCCATAAAATATACACAACGCTCTTCTGGCTTCAGCAGCTGACTGGGAATAAAAATCATATTTAAATTTAAATAAATATTCCATTAAAGCTATTATGAAACACCCACTTCAATTGTTCGTTGCCCGCCGCAAAGTCTGCTTTACGCACGAGTATTGTGGCATCTTTGTAATTCTTTTGCAACAGCAGCTCCAAAACCTTTTTCACTATCTCATCGTACTCCTCCTCCTTGTTGAACTCCAGTTCTGGAACTGATAAGCAAATGAAAGCTAAGTAAATTGTGTTCAAGCTAAGCCACAAGAATCAAACTTACACAAGCGTATATTCTCCTCAATAATGGGCAACAGGTCGGGCGCGATGAGATCCCACTCCTCGTCCATCTTTTTGTATTGCTCCCGCTCCTTCTCTATCACTTCATCCAACTCTTCCATAACCTTAACTTCCTTCTCGTGGTTCTTCATCAATTCCTCAAGCTTCAACTTTCCCGAATACGGGTTGTTTTCGAGAAACGCCTTGATCAGCTGTATGGCGGACTTTCGCACCATTGAACTTTTATCCTCCAACCGACAGACTGCCTCGCGCAGCACTTTGACCAAAAAGCAGAGCGGTATTGCGTGCTGCGTATTCAGGTGATGCCAAATCTGTAGGACCTTTGATCGCACATGTGCCGAAACATCATTGACATGGTCCAGCAAATGATCGAGAAATTCGTTGCGCGCCTCTTTCATATCGTCCTCCAGCCCCTCAGAGGTCAGCTCGCCAACCACAGCATCGCCCATTATCTGGAGCACACAGTTGCGCAGCACATGCGACTCGCAGTCGAGCATATCATCGCCCAATTGGGATAGATGGGGTATCATCAGCTTGGGCGCAATGCTGGCGAACTCGGCCAGGAAATTGGAAAAGTTTCGCGAGACTGCCGTATCCGCTGTGTCCAGTGTGAGAGCTTCAACAATATCTTTCATCAGTATGGAGAAGACTGTTGAGATGCCGTATTCCTCGTGCAGCAACAAAATGCCATTTGCTACGGCTACTGCCGCATGCTCAGTGCTGCGCAGTATTTGGAGTATGCGAGCCGGAAAAGTGATGGCGTGATTATATCGTTTGATGGCGATGCCAAAGATTTGGAAAACGGTGTCAATAATATGTCGGTTATCCGATCGCGGAGGAACGGACTCCAAAGTGCGATAGCAAATATCACACAGCATGCTGCAAAAGGAAGACATCGCTTCATCAGTAATCAGTATTAAATGAATGGAAACTTTTCATACTTACGTTACAAAGTTTTCTTCGGCAACTGGAGGACTCCAGAGTTTCTCTAAAGGGCATTGTAGAATATTATAGAGCTGCACCAGAAACTTGCCACGCTTCACATCCCAATCAGGATACTCTTCCAATACCTCGCCCTGCTTGGCTCGCTTTTTCTGCTGGTTCAACTGCTGATCTCGCATCGCCTGGTGGACAACGAAGTCAATCCGCTTCACGACATTGACAAACAAGTACATGGTCATTTTAGTCAAATTTAAATAGCGCACACGATCGTGTGTGGACAGTGGCTCAATGCTGCTTAACAGCGGCGTCAGTTCTTCCCCTAATCTGTCCACGGTAAGATATAGAAGATCGAAGGCACGCTTCAGATTCCGTATGGCCGTTGGCTCATTTGCAGATGTTTCGATTACCGAATAATAGGTATCAAAATGTTCGAATATATAAAATGGATCACGCTGGTGTAATTTACTTTTACATGCTGTGAACGAGGAAATGGAAGTAAGTTCTTTTCTGTTTACCGATTGTGCGCTTGAAATGAGCGCGCGCCGCTTCGCGCACTGATTATAACGCTTTACTTACCAAGCAATTGGTCTGGTATTTCGTTGGTAGTGTATACCTGTTGTACATAGTACTGATCGCCGCGTGAATTAAGCAAATCATTATTTTTTAATGGTAAAATGAATTGGAAATCGTGTGTTTCCTCCATTCTGAAATAGTTTGCTTAAAACTGACGCTTATTTTGTAGTTATGAGAGATGGACGCTGCTTGAATAGTGTTCGTAGTACGGCAACGCCATCCAACGATAGCAATCGAGCAGTCGACGACAAATTTGACTAATCTATCGATACAAGGTTTATGAAGAATATTGTATCAGCACCAAGCAACGATAATAATCGGACAATCGACCACACTTCTAGCTATCGAAATAGTTGTGGGCGCACGTTGTGATAGAATATAAAATACATCCAGTTATTCTATTGCATCGTAAAGTTGCACTTTCTGACAGTATATAAAATACAATCATGCAATCGGGAAATGGTGGAAAACGTAAAAAACCAAAGAAGAAGGGAAGTCGGTTTTTACAAAATGCAAAGGGATTCGCCAAGCAGGGTATTTTCGGTCGCGGAACACACATTGATGATGAGCAATTTAGTTACTTCATAAACATCTTGGATGCAATGAAGGCTGGTCTCAGCGATGTGGAGGAACGAGGTTTGTAGCAACTACATAATACATTTGGTGTGAATTTACCAACTGATTTCTCTTTTACAATAGTTAACATGGCCAACAATGTATTTGACCAGACAAATGAGCAGGAAATTCGTTTAGCATCCAATCAAATAGTGTCCAAAGCTCTCGAGTCTCTAATTGGATTTGTGGACGCTCCACATCTAGAGCGCTACTTTACCAAATTTGGTGAGAGCCTCCGTCCCATGTGCTCTGACCGTTTTGCATCCCATGTTCTGCAAAAGATGTTGGAAATAGCATTTCTTCGAGCATTGGGTAAAGATGCAGCACAGAAGTCAGAAACTGAATCGGATGCTGCCAAACGACCAAAGCCCGATGCCGCACAAATCGAGGAGCAGTACAATCTGGAGACCGAGTTCAGCGACGAACATCGTGAGCAGTGTCGTCAATTCGTGGTTCGCATCTCAAAATTCATGTTGAACAATCTGGAGGACTTTGTGTGGGACTCGTGCGCCACACACATCATGCGTACAGCTATACTCTGCCTAGTTGGCGTTCATGTGCCCAAAATAGCGTTCGAAAAAAGCGGCGTAGACATGGCCAAGTATCGAAAACTTTACACAGTTCCAGAGGAATGGCATGAAGTAATGAAAGAGTTTCCACAGCGCTTGGAAATGTGGCCACAGTTTCCAGACTTTCCTTACGAGGATCAGACGTCTGCCCTACTGGGTGCTATATGCATTGCTCTGGGCGTCGTTGATAAGAGCATGCTCAAGCATTTTGGCAAGAAAATCCTAATGGAAAGTTTTCTAAAACCAAACGATGAGGCAAATCCTGACGATAATGATGAGCTAAAGGAAGCTAAAAATGAAATAGAAGTTGATAAAGATAAAGGTGAAGAAGAGAAATCGGCTACAAAAACTAAAGAAGCCAATGCTGATACTGAACCGCCACCGGAATCTGAAGCTGATGTGGTACTACCCAAAGTCTTCCACTACCAGAGCGCGATAATATTGCTGGAGACACTTCTGAGTGTGGCAGGTGCCAAGCTGCTGACACAGCTCTTTGCCATGCTCTTCAGCGGTCGCATAGCTCACCTGGCACTGCAGCGGCAAACCAACTTTGCCGTGCAACGTCTGTTAAATAACATACATGAGGCGTCTGACCTCGAGTCAGCCTTTAATGAGCTACAACCGTACACTGAGGAGCTGCTCCAGAGCGGCTTAACTGGCGTAGTGTCTGCCTTAAGCGGCGCCTGTCTCCGGCTGGGCGCCAAGCAGGCGCAAATGATCGCCGCACTGCAGAGCGCTCTGCATGTGACCCGCGACAAAGAGAAGTCGAAGATGTTCTTCACCTGCCTGATCAAGCTGAAGCCGTATGAGGTTGTGGTGGACGATCAGTCGACCTTTGTGCACTTGCATGGCTCGCTGATAGCTCAGCATTTGCTGAAATTCAACAAGCCCATTTTCCTGGTCAACAGCATTCTGGAATTGCCGGCTGCGCAGCTGGCGCAAGTGTTCAACACGCCAAATGGCTCCCACATTGTCGACGCGTTCATGCAGAGCACATATATTGGCGAGAAGTCACGAGAGCGTCTTATCCGCCAACTGGAGGGCTTCTATGTGGATCTGGCTATCACACGGCATGGATCACGCGCCTTGGAGCAGTGCTTCAAGGCGGCCCAGGAAGCGCAAAAGCTACGCATTGCCAAGGAGCTAACCTCAAAGGCCAACATGACCAAGGGTTCGCCATTTGGGCAGCTTATCTATGCCAAATATCGTTTGGACACCTTTAAACTGTCGCCCACTCAGTGGCAGGCGAGTCTGAGCCAAAAGGTGGAGGAAGAGCAAAAACCTGAAAAGATGAAGAAACGAACAGCGTCCGAGTTATTCAAGGAAATTATTAATTAACTTGTTAGATTCAGATATATATAAACTATTTTTAGAATATATGTATGTAATAAATACATTTAGCTCGTTCTGAAGCTAAATAATATTTTATTGTAAAAAACAATACAAAGTAATTGCAATATTAATTTTAAGCGTAAAAAAATTTGTTATCAACTCGGCTCAGCTCTTATCAGCTGATCCACACGGTAAAGCAGCTGTTGATAGCTCAGTTTCACTTTTGGCTTCAACCGACAACAATCAACATGAGAGCAGAAATTTTCTTACTAGTATTATCCTTTATTGGCGGCTCGTTCGCGTTTGGCGACGAGGCCATATTCGAAGACGAAGACATTTACAACCAGGCGTTGCCTCCTGTGAACCACACAGGGCTCACGGTGCCCGGCACCAAGTGGTGTGGACCTGGCAATACGGCAGCCAACTACGATGATCTGGGCCGGGAGCGTGATACGGACAAGTGTTGCCGGGAGCACGATCATTGCGATGATATCATGGGGCCGCACAGCTCCATTCACGGTCTGCCCAGCAACACGGACTGGTTTCCCATGTAGGTGGTTTGAAAAATCAATAGTTCGACCTATCTAAGATTCCTTTCGTTTCAGCTTGAAGTGCAGCTGCGAGCAAAAGTTCATCAACTGCTTGCAGGCCGTCAACACGTTGACATCGAACACCATGGGTCGCGTGTACTATGCAACACGGCACAGATGCTTTGCACAGGGCTATCCCACCACTGGATGCAAGGAGTATCAGCTAGGCGCCATACGCAGGCGTTGCATTCGGTACACGGTGAACAAGCGGGCAGCCAAACTCTGGCAGTTCTACGATATGCCATTCTATACAATCGCCAAACCTTGACCCACAGAGCTCTAATCAACAAAGTATATATACACATATATATAAAATCGAAATACACTTTATATAAACCGAAAAGCTTATCGCAAAATTGCGCCTGAATTCAATAGAACTGCTTAATTCTCCTCGGCGCTGGGATGCGTGTAGAAGGCCAAATCATAGAACTGCCAGCGGTAAGGTTGAGATTCGTCCACTTTGTAGCTTAGACAACGCTTCATGAATAGATCCCACTGCTGCTCCTCACAGGATGCGATTGGCGGCCCATAGGCAAAGCACTGATTTCTTGTGCTGAAGTATATGCGACCCAAGGCAGCCGACTCCACGTTGTGCAGCGAGCTCAGGCACTGTCGAAACTTCGATTCACAGGCGCAGGAGAAGCTGTTGGCGACGAGAGATGTGTAGGAGCTGTAATCAGGGATCATTTCTCATCTCTCAACACTCACATGGGGAATAAGTCATTGTTGGTCAGACCGTGGAGCTCAGTGCTAGGTGAGATCTTTTCGTGGCAATTATCATGCGCCCGACAGCACATGTCCAGCTCCACATCAGTGCCCAGATCATCATAGCTCTCAGCTATATTGCCGGGACCACACCATTTCGTGCCGGGCACCGTTATGCTTAGACCATGTGCAATCGCAAGCATCGCCGCCAAGGCAACAACTAAACTCTGAGCGGTCATGTTCAATTCAAGAGCCGAATTTATACTAATCTAAGAGGAAGACGAGAAGCTGTCGCAGCAATACAAAATTTTTAGTGAAAATACCCCGAATCGCTGATGTTTCCAAAGTTCAAATTGCTTTTCGTCTGTGACGCTATTCGAATGCTGATTAGGCTTAATTGCGACAATGGGTGAATTCACTATCAATAGAATTAGCATACCTTCTATTTATATTATATACTAAGAATATTTTATACATTTGCATGGGCCACATTATTGCCCAGCGCACATTGAGAGTAATAAATTAAATGGGGTGATTAATACTTGAACATATTTGCATTAGTCATTTTCTATACTAGAGTTAGGATTTTCATATTTCAGATCTGATTGCACTTGTTAAACCTCGCTTTTCTGACGATTCTGCATCACCTGGCGAAGCTGAGGGAAGGTGCTCTTCGTCTGTGGTGGATGGAGACGGGCACATAACATTGTGAAGGGTTCGTAGAGCGACGGACGTTCCATAACATTGACAGTGTAATGCTTAATGCGTTCACGTTGGCACCAATTGTTCGCTCGATCCATTATGGACTCGACGGGAATAGGTGTTGCGGGTGGCGTATCCTTTTTGCTGCGAGCCCGAACATTGGCCAGGACAATCACAGGCACTTCTTTCTTTTCCTTGTGCTTGTCTATGTCGGTCTTGATGTCCGCCAACATATCTAAGCTACGTGGATCTGTTGGATCATAAACTAGTACAAAAGCATCGGGAAATTGCAAATAGTGACGCGGCAGCTGAGCTGCTTGTTCGCCCTGTAATCCGGCTGTATCGTAGATTCGCAAGGTTTCCCGAGCGCCACCACGTCCTGTATCCACACTCGCCACATATATATCCTCGATCGTTGGATGCAGCTCCTTTAAACAGATCAATTTATTTAGATAAATATGTAGACTGGAAAAACATATGGACAAAAAAATCATGGCCCACTTACTGTTTCGGTGTTAACATTCCCATATACCAATTGTTCGATTAGTGCAGTTTTCCCGACATTTTTCATACCACATACCAGAACTTTGCCAACTTTTCCAATTTTCGCATTAAGCATTTTTACAAATTAAAACAATAAATAAACAAATAAACAAACAAGAGTGCCTACACTTTCTCAACATGAACTAGGTGTTGCCATATTTTTTAATCATAAGAATTTCGACATATCGATAGATAAATAGATACATCGTCAAATAATTAAAAGCACCTCTGTGTATTTTGAATTGGAAAATATAAAAACAAATAAAAAGAAAATAAATATATCGTCAGTTCAAACATATTTATTATCACTTATGTATATAATATATATACTTAAGTTCATATTAAAATATTTTATGTGCTTAACTTTAATAATAAAATACAGTTAATCGTATATTATTTCTTAGTTTAATAAAATTGTCATCTTATT
Source organism: Drosophila arizonae (assembly GCF_054131065.1). Taxonomy (NCBI): domain Eukaryota; kingdom Metazoa; phylum Arthropoda; class Insecta; order Diptera; family Drosophilidae; genus Drosophila; species Drosophila arizonae. Next base: position 16,313,779 of record NC_142925.1, on the reverse strand, counting down.
TATTTTAATTTCTAAATTTTTAATTTGTTCTCATACAGCAAAACGTTGCAAAACGACCAAACGACTCCTACGACCATCGTATTTGGTATCTTAACTTCCTCAAGTGTATGCGTGTCTTAAATACAAAATCCCAAATGGGGCTGCTAATGCCATAACCGAGATCTTGGTGGGCAAAGTGATGCTGGTAATGATACCTTTTCATGCGGTACAAATGATGACCAGCCGACGGATTACCGTAATGTAGATAATAATGTATCATATCATAGCACAGGTATCCTAGAAGAGCACCCGAAAGCACCAAACGGGGATGATAATTTTGTAGAATAATGCTTAACGGCGTGTATATAACGACAGCAATGATAACTCCAGGCAACGGCGGGAAAACAAGACGCATCGAATCAAATGGGACTTTGTGATGTAGTCCATGTATCAAGAAGTGAAATGTGCATAGCCAAGGTCCACTGTTGCTTGTCAATCGTACATGAAAGACCCAACGATGCAATGAGTACTCCAGAAGTGTCCAAAATATCACACCAAAGACCAAATGACTGATGACTGTTGTGATCTAATGGAGAGGATAACGTTTATATATGTAAGTAATAAATGTAAATGTCAATAACTTACTTCTTTCATATTGTGTGAGTTTGCTTGGACCTCATCCCATCCGCATGCAATAATTGTTGGGATCCAAAACATTGGTACCACCCACCAAGGCGTTTTCGTGCACATTTCCAAATACCAAGGACCAAATAGACGCAGCGGTCTGTCGACTGGTTTGTGTACCCATTCATCATAATGCTTTGTTATTTTTGAAATTTGTGGCAGCATAGCTTTTGACCAGTCCACGAGGTGCTACAACAACAAAAAGATGGAAAGTTGATAATAACCGTTATTAGTCAGCCAGCGGCTTTTCGATACTTTCAGAAGGTGGCCATACGTTTTTTGACTATTTTGCCTATCGATATATGTATATGAAATCAATCAAAAGTTGGCGTCTCAAGCAGCTGGTTTGTTTTACTTCAAAGCTGACATTTGAACGGATCGGTTGGTTTCATTCCGTGTAAGCTGACAAACACGGTAAAATTAAAATTGTGTCTATATATCAACACATATTTACGTGTTCTGGCTAACCAAAATTTAGCAGAAACATGTCGAACACCACAGTACGTGCCCCAATACCCACATTGCAAGGCATGTTTTCAGTGCCGCGTAAGTATAGCTTTTCCCAAAGAGCCATGGCAACCATAAATAAATATGAATACAATTTGTCCATAGGTGTCACACCAGGACGTAACTTCTTAAAGGAGAACAAAAAGAGCTTACGTTCATTGGAAAAGACAACCACTGAGAAGCTTGCTGCTAAAAAGCCAGTACGTCCCAAATGGATGCCCCCGCTACGTCGCACTGCGTCCGAGGTGCGTGAGGCGCAGCGCTGCGATTCAGAAAGATTGTCTTCACGACATGTCGATGATGAAGTCTGCTTGCTGCGTCCTCAAAAGAACACACGTTCGCAGCATAGCCTGGACAAGCCGCAGCCAGATGCACGTGAATCACAGAAAGACAAAAAAGCTCGTCCAACACAATCGAAGTCGCAGTCGCAACTGCAACCAGTTCAACAAACATATCCACCGCAACCACAACAACAAATGCAAACAGTTCAGCAATCATCGAAGCGTTGTCAGTCATGTAACAGCGAACACAGCAGTGGCACCAGCATTGCCATACAGACAGACGACATCACGGATGAGATTTATTTAACTAATGCACTCAAAAAGTAAGTTTCTCTCTCTAGTTATAGCAAACACAATGCGAACTTTCTTTGAATGTATTATAGGTGCAATCTTGACAGTAAGACCGTATTAAGTGAGGGGCGTAAGTATCGCGACGATGCTAGACCCGATTATGATTACGACCAGAACTACGATCAGTACAATGATGAAGACGAACAGCCACTGTCAGCTCGATCCAATGAATTCCCCAAACAGCCACTGTCAGCTCGATCAAATGAATTTGCCAAACAGCGTGCCTTAGATATTGATGACAACGAAACCATGCCCTTGCCAGAAATTGAGAACATAGGCTTTGAGCATAATGATGAAGAGGCACCATTGAGTGGACGCAGTCGCGAAACAATCGCCACCGAGGCTTCAAATATGACCATCAAATCAAAGCGTCGCAGCGAATACAAGCTGGGCTGTGAGTATAACATGTAAATAATCATTTTGCATCTTGTTTACTAGAGTTGTTTAAATGTTTTTGCAGCACGCGATGATTTGCGCTTGCCGCGCTATTTGGAAAAGGAGAAGCGCGAGAAGGCCCAGGCCAAAGAACGTGCAGATTCACGCGATCCAGACTGTCCACGTGGTCACGTCTTGATGAGTGAACCGGAACGTCTCGCCGCTTTGGCAGCTGCCCAAAATCGTGAGTTGCCCATTGTAATTCAATAAATGCAATTCAAATCATTTTTCGCTTCAATTTTCATTTTTCAGGCTTTGAGTTGCTCATTAACGAGTTGAATCACATGCCCATGACTACTCAAACTCTACGAGTGCGTTCACGTAAGGCTGAGATCGATAAGGAACTGACCTCCGTCGAGGACGAGATACGCATTTACTCCAAGGCAAAGGTCTATGTGAGAGCAGCTAAATCGCGAAATCTCTAAGACAAAGTCGAATTGCGTTAAGTGTTTAAAATCAATCAAAGAAAAGGATCTCCCACTCCAAGAAAAAAAAGGTTTCTGACCTCAAGCAATATCACTTGGTCTCTGGATAAACTTGACCAAATTGGATAAAACTGGACCAAACCTAGTCTTTAATGTGTTACTAATAGTATTTATATTTTTTAAACGAGCTTCAGATGACAACTGTAAAGAACAAAAAATGGCATATGGACTAGCATGTAGAGAAACAGAGAAGAGTGAAACGAACTATGAATAAAGAGTCAGATGAGTGAAGTGAGTCAAATGTAGTCGTATTTTATTTATCTATTCGACCTCACACTCACCTCCATGCTCTCATCCAACTGATTGTTGTTGCTGTCCTCCGAATTTTGTGCCGCTGACTGCTGAGCCAGCAGCTCAACTCCATTCTCCGCCAGCTTTTCCGCCCTGCGCTCATTCGCGCTATTCTCTCCATCGTAATCCACTTTGTACTCGCGCATCAGGTACATTGCAGCATCCGAATGCGGCGGAGCTTTCATGAAGCGCGATGTCATATCGATCTGATTGAGACCCTTGAGGGTATTTAGTCCGCCCGGATGCTTGTGCAAAAAATTGGTTAAATCATAATAATGCTGACGGTATTTGACTATACATTTAGCTTTCTCCTCCGGTTTGTTCCGGGCAACCATCTTGATGGGCTTCCAAATTGCAACTGCAACGGAAATCGTTCATAAAACAATTATTAGCTAAAAAAAACTGTCATCGATTTCAATCTATTTAATTAAATAGCTGCACGAAATGTAGTTCAACTACTAATATTGTAATTATCAAGTGCAGCGACATAATCCGACTGATGATACAATTAAAATTGTACTTATTTTTGGTTGGTTAGCAAGTTCTACACCACCTAGATGTATACATATACCCGTTAGATTAGATATATGAATGTAATCCAGGTGTTTGTCAGCATGAATAGTCGATAAAACTGCGACTTTCGTTTTGATAAGATAACAGATAACCAGCCTAAAACTGAACCTAGTTTTATGAGTTCCATAATTGTACCAATCCTATTTATGGCCATTGCTATCAATAACGCTTTGATAGCCTAGCTATTTCGACAATTTAATAACATTTACATCACATTCGTATTGCTGAATACATTTTACAAGAACTCAGAATTTTATTGTTCTGCAAGAAGTGAATATTCTATGAATGATTCTGATTCAAATGGTTTTCTGGCAAACATTCCAATTGGGTATATATTTGAATAATTCAATAAATATTTCTAGAGTATTTATATGAGGCTAATAATAAAATATGTATAATAATATAAATTTCTATATGTAGGAAATCGTCTTTTATCATATAAATAATTTCTGAGTAGAAAGTATATTTATGAGGGTATTAAATAATATGTATACAAAATATGCTTTTATATATTTTAGGAATTTAATGAGTATATTCTTAGTAAAAGGTATTTTTATTCGGGTATTAAATTATAAAATAGTATAAATTCCAATAAATAACAGAGTTTCTTTGAATATATTCACATATATTTTTGAGTTATATGTATATATTTATATATGTGTATATTCCACCAAGAGAGTATGCACATTAATAGATAAACTATATATAAGTTGTGGAGTTGTTTGTTTAGCCCTGCTCGATATGAGGTTAAAGTCAGCTTATAAGCGCCAAGTAATACCCATAACTTACACGTAATCTTAACACCTGAGTCGATTTGATTTATTTTAAATGTTTGGGTTTCTACATTAATGTTTATTTAACAATCTTTTATGCTTAACACAAAAAAACCGCTGAGCTTCGTAGAAACAGGCAGCGGCTACAAAATATGACTGATGAAAGACGGCTTAGGCCCTGCAGCGAACTGAACGAATAACCCAGTCAAAAGGTGAGAGAGAAGCGGCGCGAATGGCGCTAAAGTGTCTGCCAATAATACGATATAATATTAGGTACAACTCTTTTAGACACTGTTTAGCTCTCAACTTGCTTATATTTATCATATTACTATGTCTAAATTATAGATATATGTATCTAGCAACATTTATATAGATTGTATACCTTAGTATTCTTGGTATTCTTTAAATATATTGTTAAATTATTATTGGATATATTTCAAGTTCTTAATTTCCCTCTAAGTACAATCAATGAATTCATAATAGGATCCCATTAAGCCCCAGCGATTCATTAATATGTTAACCACAACTATAAAACCCATTAATTGCCATAGGCCTTCATAGGCCTTGCAGTCCTTTAGTCATAAATTCCACAGTATTTCTAAGCGGTCTGCCCTGTTGGTAATAAGCCCAATTAGTTAAGTAATTGTCTCTAATTATTTGCATGTGAAAATTTGCAAGCTGCGGCAACCATCGATACCCCCCCGAAGAGGGGTTGGAAGTGGCTCAGACGGTGCTGGAAAGGCATGACGTTCGGTCTGTGCATTTGGCCCGAGGCACATACTACATGCAAATGCATGTGGCATTCCTCTGAATATAGAACAGATGTTGTTTTCAGCTAGTGCCACTTGTAAGACTATTTGATATTGACCTCTATTTGACTGTATGTGGAGCAGTCTCATTCCAAATACAAATCCATTGCATTTATAGAGATCTCATTCCCTTTCAATAAATGCCATCAATTCCCCTCGTGTTGATTCTTATTCTGAATAAGAATTCTATTCATTCCATTAGTTGTTATTTCATTTGAATAATTTCTGAATTTCAATTTCATTCATTTCAAATCTCAATTCAATTTCATTTATTTTATTATTTAAAGAGCTTTGATTTTAATTATTTCCACTCTTGATCCAATCTATTTAAGCTCTAATAGAGTATCGATTCCAGTCTTTGGCATTAACATTTCCATTTCCATTTTACATTCATATTTATTAAAATGATTGTAATTCCATTCATTCCTGTTCCAAATTTCATTTATTCCTATACCCCATTTATATGAGGCATTTATATTATTATCCCCATTCATTTCCATCCGTTCTCTTTCCCACTTTCCCACTTTCTCACATTCTCAATTACTTTCCTTAAAGTGCTACGATTCCTTTGCTTTCCTTTGCCCATTCCAAATGATTTGTATGCTAATATAGTTTCAACTCCAATACGTCTCAACCCTGTTATTATAGAGTTATAATGTCAATCGTTCCCATTGTAATTTCCATGAATACTAGAGTTTTGGCTTTGATTTTTTCTTTGTGTACGCGACAATGGGAACGTACAACCCAAAATGCCGACCATATATACATATACATATTATTCTATATGCCCATATAGTTGGTAAGTGTGCTAAGTAAAGAGACTTGCAACTTATCAGTTATCGCTCTATCGCTGATAGTGCGCCATGTTAATGCCGCGTTCCGGGCAGCGAGGGTTCTGTCGAAGTCCACGATAAACCCAAACTAAACATGGGCAAGGTGTTTCCATGCTGATAGGCCTCCATATAGTGGGCTTGACTCATACCTGTGGAGTGTATTCTTTTCCATAATATATTGATTAATAGGCATAGACAGCAACTCCGCATTTACTTGATTTTCGTAGAGCTCCTATGAATGCTTATCGCAGGTATGTGTTTTTTTGGACTTGGTATGATTTAGTTATTGTCATATCTCTTGCTTGGTTTCGCTAGCCTAGCTATCATCATATCAGTGCACTGCTCGACAGGTGTGCGCAGGTGTGTGGGTGGGTGAGCGTTTGGCTGTGTGCGTTGCTTTTGCCAGCTGAATATTATCCATCAACGCGTCTCTTTGCACTTGCCACCGGGTGTCAGACTGTGTGACGTGTTTGCTCTGAATTTATGGAATCGCAATGTTTAACATGCTTCGCTCTTATCGATGTATCTTATCTGTTGGTTCGTTGTAACACTTATTTTAGTGTCACCTCTTATTATTTTAACTACTTTTCTAATCGCATTTGGTTTATTAGCTTTTACAGTACAGAGGGCAATATTACGGAACTATGTATAAATTGTTTTTGGAAATTTCAGTTTATTTTGTAATAAATTTATTAGGTTTCAACATGGCTAAATTATTGCGAAATCAGACATTTGAAAACCTTATCTACTTTTTTCCATTAATATTAGCATTTTATTTTTAATTATTATATTAAATTTAAAACAAATTAGGGAAATTTGATTTTTATTTTTAAATATTTTGATTAGGTTTCAATATAACAAATTTTTTTGAATTATGTATATTATATTTAAAACAAATTTCTTAGGCACTAGGTAAATTTGATTTTTATTTTTAAATATTTTGATTAGGTAATAAAACAAAATTGATAAAGTTAAAACTAAAATGTTTAGTTAAATTTCAAATTAATTTATTCATCATTTGTTTATTCAGAATTCATTTAAATTTTATTTTGATTTTGGGAAAAATATTATTTAAATTCACTTAAGTATTTGCTGTTTTATAACTTTATCAGCCAAATAACTAAAGTTATGTTAACTATATTTCAGTTCGTTGAATTAACATTTTCAGCTGAAAATATTTACAGAATATCAAATTCGTCTTTTTAATAAATAAAAAAAAACTGTACACATAGAAGTAAAATATATCTCATTGATGCACATACCACTATGAATAATATATGTATATGTATGTATCTATAGAGCTGACACTTATCAAAGTGCTGCGAGATCAAATATTATTACAAACAGCGAAAAGCCGTAAGAAATTAATTGGCAAATCTAATCAAACGCGATTATTTGTTTAGCTAAATATTGCGTATACGCGTCGTATACGTTATCTTGAGAACGAACATCAAACCAGCCCAACCAGCCGACCGCACGCAACGCAAAGCAACTCGCAACTAAAATTGAAATTGAAAATGAGCGCCCAACGGTTTGAAGGAACAACGGACGCAACTCGACGTCAATTGTTGACGCCGGCAGCGACGTCGACTGCGAAGCCCGCAACTATTATCTTTGCTTAGTATAAATTCCCCCAAAATAAGATTAACCTGCCGAAAAACCTTATCAGCAACTATATACACATATGTGATCCACAATCTTGTTTGAGCGGCCCAACACAGCCGGTTTCTATTTATAGAGAACCACCCCTTAGTTCATACTCGAAATTCGTATAGAAATATTCTTGTTATCAGAGAAGAGGAAATAATTTTACGTAATATTTAAAATTCCAGATATGCATAAATTGAATGTCTAAACTGCTTTAAAATGAGTAACACTTTTAACGATTTCTTGTCTGATAATATAGAGTTTCATTACCATGATTAGCGACTGCGACAAGCACAAGTCAGAGTGACTCAGTGGGAGAATCAAATAGGCATTTTTTCAATATATATATATATATATATATAAAGTGGTATGTGATTGACTAAGGGATAGTCTGTAGACCAGCTGGGAAGTTAGAGTTGGCAAAGATTTATATTTTTCTTTAAGTATATTTTTTTAACTAAGCAATAATATTATAAAATTCATATTTTATATAACTTTAAAAGGTCAAGTCTGTAAATTCAAATTAGCAAAAATTTGTCAAAATTTGGGTATAAATATCTGAAACTCTTTGCACAATATAATTGTATTTGCTATACAGAATATAATATATTCTATATAGTATACCATTGTTACTATCTTGACTCTAATTTAGCACTCTCTCTATCTCTCTCTCTCTCTCTCTCTATCTTTCACTTTCAACATTTCTAATCAGCACTTTCATGCTTCTCATACTGATAAGCATTTCGTATATATTTTCTTTGATTCAAAAACTCCCAATAAAATGAATCACATCGATTGCAATTTCCTAATAATAGCAATAAAATCAATTATGGGTTACTGGGTCAGCGAACTCACTTTTAAGGTATCTGCGATTAATAGAGATCTTAAGTTTCAGTGCCGCACACAAGAATACTCAATGCCACAAACCACATGCATAGAAGTGAAGCGAAGTGCTGCTCTAGTGGATATTGATCGATCAGATGATACCCTGTCTACAAAAAATTTAATTTGTCTTTAATTAAAATTTAAAAGAAACTTTAAATATTTCTAGAAATATTCTAGAATAAGGCTGAGAGCTCTGTAAAATATTCGCAGTTATATTTGACATTCTTGAAGATCATCATTTCCTCTCTGCACACCTCATACAAAGCTTGATTGATTATGCCAATATTCAATGTCTCCATGTCTGTCATTCCCACGTAACCTCCCGCACGTCCTCAAGCTAGAGTACATCTGTCCGACCGACAGTCAATTGCTTTGAGTACAAATCTCTGACTGCATAATGTATTCTCAATTGAAGTCCAATAATGATTAGCAGTTAATCAGGGCAACGTTAAGCACGTGTTGGCCTTTGGCTAAATAGAAATCCCCTGGTGAGGTAAATGAAAGGCGTATGTGCGTATGTGGACACGTGTGTTTATATATCTATATGTCCTTTGACATTTTTGCACGCACGTCAAGGTCCTGGAGGCATGTAAGCTTTTCCTAGTCGAAATTATAGCAAATCCTTCAAAGCCCAAAGTCCAATGCCTGCCGTTTCGTCAGGGGACACACCTCTTACAGTTTTACGAAATTTATGCGTTTACACCCAAATACAAACACACATGTGACATACACACACACACGCACACATATGCAGACACACTCAGTAGCTGTCAGTCTCTGACTATTTGACATTGACACGCCAAGCCTTTTCGTAGCTCGAGGTACGCCTCCTGCCCAATGGCTAGTTCGAATCACCATTAATTACAGAGAACACACATGAGCATGAGGTAGGAGCCTCAGATATACTATAGACCTGGGTATCTATGTATGTACATATCTACCACTAACGAAATAGATCTATCGAAATTCACTCGGCTCTACTCTTGAGTGCATTCAATTAGCCCGCTCTCGCCTAATTAAATGCAAGAGGTTGAAGTTGAAGTTGGATTGATTCGTGTACTCGTATTCCCCATGGATTTACTAATAATTAACAATGAGTCCCATTTCCCAATTCCCATGTTTAATGTGATAAACTTATCAATCAAATAAATTGGCTTAGCTCAACTTGATCGGGTCTAGACTAGGTCTATGTGTGTATCTCCCAAATGACTAATGCTCCATTAGCTGATGGAACTACATGTAGTAAAAGTCCCTCCATCTAATCAACTGGCTGATTCATAGGGTGTATTGAAACATATTAAATACCAAAATCGATAAAAAAAAAAAAAAACACATTGTCTTGATAACATATAGAGAAAGTTAATATATTTAATGCATATATATGTATATAATATATATAAATAAATTACTCTATCTATCAACATTATCGTGCTATCGAACAGGGTATTTATTTAATTTTGGGCAGATCTCTAATAAATTCATTGCTTCGGAATGCCAAAGATAAACAAAAATATTCGGAAAATATGCTGCAAGAAATATGAAATTTCTTATCTTTTCTATAGTTATAGGCGTAATTAAGCGAATAAGATGGAAGCTATAATTTAATATTGCAACAGGGATCGAAAGAATTGATCTATCAAGTAAAACTTGAGATAAAATTCCCAGATCAAAGATTAAAGAACTATTGTTATATATGAAATTTAGGGAAGAAACGACCTTTAAATTGACAACTTATTAAGCCTATAGCAAAATCATTATTATGCAGTGTTATTGGTACACTAGATAGCATATTTATAAGAGACTAAACAGAGCATACATTTAGGCTAAAGCCAGAATGAAATGTGTGCAATGTAAAATATTATGACTAAGAACTCACAAGAGTGAGAATAATACTAATGAAAGAGAGAGAGAGAGAGAGAAAGGGGGAAAACCCGAAATATAGGTAAAACAGAGAGAGAGAGAGTGATTTATAGATTTATTGATAGCCAAATCGAGAGGGAGAAAGGAAACAAAGGAAGCGACAGAGAGAGAAATAGAGCGATAGGCAGATTGAAAGGGCGATACTTGCAGAAATAGATCTATCGTATAAGCAAATTTTTTGTACGAATTGTAAGAATTGTACTTGAAACAAAACTTTTATTTAAATAAGCAAAAGATTTAAATTTGTATTTAAATAGGGAACCCTGTTGAAAAGGTTAAAGATATACAATAGATTCAATAGATTCATGCATAAATACGTTTTGTTAACATTTTTTCTATACATTAAAGAGATAATAATAATAATTAAAGATAAATAATAATTGTAATTCATTTCAAACTATTTTCAAAATACTACGCTGAATTGTTGAGTCTAAAACTTAGAGATTAATCCCACTAGTATTGATATGTCTACATTTATAAGTCAAATAGCATATGCACATATTGATTTAATAACGTTTCATAGTTCGCCAGACAACTATAATACTCAATGCGAAGAGTTCCTACCCTAAATCACATCAATTGTGCACATATGGACAAAGGCATTCAATGCTGATTGATATGTATACAAAAATTCCTAAAAATAAATACATACTTTATACGTACCCACATAGATATGTACATATTTAATAAATACAGAACGATTGGCCTTTGTTGTATGTAGGTGGTTTTGAAATTTATTTGATATATTTGTAGCTTACAACTAGTTTGTAATTTAGCAAAAAGTACACATATAATAGACGCATATATATGTATATATTGATATATATACATATGTACATATATAGACTACTCAATGACCGTTGCCATTGGCGGCCAGCTTGGTGCCATTGCTGTGTCCATTGGCATGCAGCTTGGCGTTGGACTCCACCGAGCACGGCTGGCCAAGCAGCTTGGCCTTCTTCACTGGCGGCTCATTTGTAATGCTGGTAAAATCAAACTGCAAGCAAAGCAAAGGTTCAATTCAGATAAGCAACAAGTCAAGAAGCGAAATAGTTCATTCCATCATACCCGTTGCTCCAACGACAAATGCGAGATGGGCGGCAATCCGATGCAGCCGCGCAAGATGTTCTCAATAGCGGCCCGTTGCCGGAAGAGGGAGTTGACCACCTGCGAGCCGGTCGGCACCAGCGGTGCCTTGCACAGGTAGCTGAGCAGCGACAGCACTGGCTTGAAGGGCACCCACGGTGCCAGCTCCTTCTCGGCGCTGCGCAGCTGGATGCGCGCGCTCAGCTCGGCCAGGATGACCAAATCCAATATGAGGGGCGTGGCCAGCAGCGAATCCTCGCACGTGTTGTGTATGACCAGAGTGTTGTGGCCACCCATCATAATTTCCGAGGTGTACTCATCCATAGCACGCTTGCTGTCGCCCACATAGGGCACGTACTTGATGACCACCACGTGATCCGGATGCTCGTCAGGTTTATATAGCACGCTGTTCGATGCGACCATATCATCGACCACATTGCTCTTGGAAATCTGCAACAGGACAGATGATTGAGTATATGAGTGAAAGAGAGGGGGAGAGGGGGAGAGGGGGAGAGAGAGAGGGAGGGAGAGAGAGAGAGAGCTTGGTGTAGTTGCTCACCTCCTTCGAGCGGAACTGCTGTGGAGCAGAGAGATTCTTGCCATCGTTGTTGCCCAGATGATTGTAGCTGACAATGGAGACGGGCTTGATGCCCGCGCCCACCAGAAAGTCCACCAAAACGGACTTAATCTTTGTCTGGCCCGACTTGAAATCGTCGCCGGCAATAAAGACGCGCTGCTCCTCGGCCAGCTCAATGAGGCCCGGCACAAATGTGTTCTGTGGCGAGCCATTAATGTACGTGCACTGAAAGAAAATGAGAGGAACAAGCAGTTGTAGGTGTATCTCAGATTCGACTCGCATTTACTTACGCCTTCGGCAATGCTGGCCATGGCAAAGATCGTTGATGGCGATATTTCCGATTTGTTGGCCTTCAGCGAAGACTGCAGCTCCTGGCTGGTGGTGTTCAGACCCGGCAGCACCTCGCTGAAGCGCTCCGTGTTGGCTGTCCAGAGCACAATGACCGTCTCCACGCCGGAGCGCTGCTTGAAGTCACGTATATCGCGACGCACCTGCTCATACTGTTCGAACTTGGTGCCCTTGATGAGATTATCGGCACGATCCAGCTGATTGGCGGCAATGAAATCGGGATCGTAAATCGATGGGCGTGGCTTCATGGCGGAGAGCTGCTCGTACAGCTGATCCTGCAGCGCCACATCCAAGACCTCGGCACGTCGCATGGCATCGCCCAAATGCTTACCACTTATGTCCCAGCCATCGACAATAATATCATTCGGCTCTGCCATGGGCAACAGCTCCTTCATGGGCACATAGACATCAGTGCCCGTCTCGTCCGATCCGACGAAGACCGTCGATGCCTGAGTGATGGAGCCAAACCAATTCGCCTGCTGCACGCCCGTCTTCTTACGCCACTGCAACTGGCGGCGATTCGCCTCCAAGGCGGCGGTCAGCGTCGATCCATTGTTGCCACCCCAGCCAACGAGCATGACTCCCAACTTGGGCACATTTCGAGCTGTGCGTATCTTGAGCGACGTCGTTCGCGGGTGCACCTGCAAGTGGGCCAGACCAAAGTATGTAAATCCAATCAGTAATTAATTCAAGAATATATCTTGAGTGCCACCTGCGCCTTATCGGGCACATAGCCTGACGTGGCTTGATTAGAGTAGCGCCCAAACTGCTTGACGATCGCGTGATTTTTTTATTTAAATAAATTAAACGCTAGCCGAATTTGTGTACTCTTTCCTGAGTAATAAATATAGATATATTTATCGAAAATATGGAATATATGCATATTACAAATTATATATTATATTATATTTTGATAAAGTTTTTGACATCATTATTATTAATATTATTATTATTATTAATATTTTTTTTCAGTTTTTTCCATTCTTTTTTTTTTTGTTTTTTTTCGTCTTGGAAGTAGTTTTTAAAGTATATTAACAAGTCGTTAAGCTGTTTTTAATATTTGCCTAGATGCCAGCTTGCGACGTGTTCCTTACCAAAAATACATACATATGTTTATACAGATTTTCTTATGAATATGTATATCATGATAATCGTATATATTGCATAAATAAATTAGAAACGTGTAAAGTCGAAAGCCCCACACATTGTTGGCCATTTGCCGGCCGGCTGGTTAATAAGCACATGTGAGAATTTCAACACAAAAACAACACAGATGAAATGAAGCCCCACACGAATCGCGGCCAAGCAACAGACGATACTGTCTAACTATTAACTGAGCAGATTATTGGAATATTTATATGCCAAAGTCAAGGTCTGAGTTTTTAAGAGAGCCAAAAGTGCTAAGAGAACATAGCAAGACCTCAGCCCACTGAACAAATATCAGCTGACACTCCACTGCCTGGCATTGACCTTGAGCGAGAAGAGTGCAGCAAGTGTCATTTCCTGCTGCACTAGCATTGACCTTGAGAGCGAAGAGCACAGCAAGTGCGTGGTGAGCACAACACCATTAGAATTGAACCTGAGCGAGAAGAGCAGAGCGAAGCAAATGCCTGAAGCTGCAGCTATTGAGAACAACATCAAACGAAACAGCGGAAACAAAAGGAACAAACTTCAACAAAAATTTATTTCTTGCAAGTCTGACTTGTACATATACATGTACACATATTTTTTGGCGATAAGTTAACATAACAAATTCAAAACACGTACGATAATACTCGGACATCATTTCACATATACAAATATGCTTAACGCCTGCGCACACCACCAAAGTCCACAGTGTTCTTAAACGGGCATGGGAATGGGAATAGGAATGGGAATGGGAATAACAATGGAAACGGGCTTGGAAATGGACAGTTATCAGCGCTCGACTTTGTTTTATCAGCTGTTTTGTATTGTAATAGAATCAATAAATTCATAAATCATAAACCATCCACCTAAACTAGATCTCTTGGCATGTGTATTAATAAGCGTGAAACACTGTAGAACGGTAGAAAATATACAAAATGGATTTCAAGTAAATTATGTGTCAATTAATTATACCGTATCCAGAACAAATGGAGCAAATCAAAAACAAAACCTGCGTCATTAGTTCAGTATGAAGGACAATGAAAGGCCAATATATTTTCACTATATAATATAATTTCAATATACAATATAATAGTCATATAATATAGTTTAATAATTTTACTATCCACAAGATATCTATCATCTATATCATCGATATTTTTTTTGTTTTTTTTTTTTATAAACCTACTCTACTCTCTTCACTCTATAAACAACTGTTGACAATTTCATCCCTCTTCATTCTGCTACACTTTCGCCTGCTCAGCTCACTTTCGCCGTAAGCTCATTACATCCTTATGCAACTGTTGCATTCTATTTTTAACGCCTTCGCCGTGACTTATCGATTGAAACAGTTCGTTTTTTGCGTAATGGTGTCAGTTCCCCTATCCATGACCGGCGACTCACCTGTAATTGGCCCGTGGCGGTGCGCTTCACATGCGACGTTTGATATTCATAATCCGTCTCAATGAACTCATCGTCCACGTGTACCTTGGGCGAGATGATTTCCAGCGTTGAGTTCTTGGTTGGCTTCATTTTCGGACAGTCACGAATTTTGTATATGGAATATTTAATGTCTGTTTTGCACTTTTCTCGTTAGCTTTCGCAGTGTACACACCCACACGCAATGAAATAAACACACACACAGCTATTTATAATTTAGCGTGTCTTTTTTTATTACAGGAATTTTTGGTAAGTTTTCACACTTTTCACCGCTTTGGTCAAAGGTCTAGGTCTGGGCTCTGGTCAAAGCAAAAGTTCGCCGCTTAATGCGCACAAGAGCGTATTGCGGTCCGCTTTTATTTACAGCAGCGCTGATATTTGTTGTTGCTTTTGTTACTCTTTGTTCTGGCAAGAGCAAATTGCCGGCATTGCTGCCCGCACAGAGAGCCAAAAAGCCGCTGAAGAGAGCGCGTGGAGCATGTGAGTGACGGAATGTGGGTGTTTGTGTGTGTGTGTTAGTCTCAAGTTGAGCTGAGCAAACGTTTGTCATTTCGCCGCATAAAAGGGAGTTCGATACTCGGCTTCATTAACAAAAAATAATTATTAATAGGAAAATAGGAAATATAAAATCAGTTAATAAGTATAAAACTATTTTTTTTTTAAATGTTTAAAATTATTTATACGCAAATATTTATAAAATGTATATTTTATAAAAATATTTTGATATATACAAAGGAAATCAATATTTGTAATTATTCGTTAATCTAGAGCTTATTCCATTTTATTTGTAATTAGCGTAAATATAAAAAATATTTTTATAAAATATGTATATTATTAAATATTATATTCATATAATAAATAATTCCCATTTTTCTTTTATATTTTTACTTTTATGGCTTTTCATTATTTATGTCTTTTTTTGTATAATCAATTTAATTTATTTAAATTTGAGTTAATTTGACACGTTACATGCCCGACTTTTCTGACCAGTAAATTGAATTCTCTAATTGGGGTAAAAACTAACATAATTTGGCACGCGCCTGTTAAGGCCTGATAATGCTGAGCCTCAACAGCATTAACAGCATCAACAGATTCAGCGGCTGAATCAACAAATCAACGCATTCTTTAAAGATTTCTTGCAAGTCAGCAGCTAATTTCCTGATTATCTTCTTTAAGCTTCGCGAGTCGAGAGCTCTCCCAGCTTCTTTCATTTCAATTTCAATTTCAATCAATGGCATTTGTTTAGCTGTGGAAAATTTTGCAATGCAAATTTATTTGTTATGATTTGGATGCTTTCAAGGTTTCTCAATCTTATACTATGTGTGTATGTGTGTGTGTGTGTGTGCATCTAAGAAATTTGTATTTATGAAATGTTTGCTCCTAGAAATTTCTAGTTGTCGCAGCTGATGTCGCCCACTGCAAAACTTTCCATCATTGCAGTCAATTGAAAAGCAAGCTGCGCTCAAATTTCAATTTGTTTATTGTTGTTGGAGCATGGAATGGGTGGGATTCGCGATATTGCATAACAACATACTGCTCCAGCTCCATTGAAACTTTTCCATTACCGCAACACATTTATATCGAGTTTTCGTGTAATCAAGATCGTAAATCTGTTTTTCAAAGTTATGCAGAATGGCAATATGAATCAAAATAATACAAATGCTCAATATTTAAATGTATATATATATTCACTATATTAAAATTAAAAAGATTTACAATTATTACTTTAACTAAGCTCTTTAAGAATTGGTCCACATTGTAAACTTGCTTATGGAATAGAATTTATAGAATTTATTCATCTATCACATTTGCTCAGCGAAGCTTCAAAAATTCGCTAAGCTTGGCAATCTCTCATGCGATTCAGACGCTTAAGCCTCTATCATAGTCATATTATATATCATTAATATATATATTATATATGATATTAGGCAACATTAGCTTGTGGGGGCGTCTCGTTTCCCTCACATGCAAGCGCTATTCGCTATCAGTAGACATTCCTTATGCACATGTTTCCATTTAGCCAAGTCATGCAGCGCCACTATCCAATCCATAGGGCTATCAGTAGCTTGGCATTTCCTGCGTCTGAGTCTGGTAAAAAAAAACTAACTATTAGAAGAAAACACAAAACAGTGCTACAATTCAAATTTTATTACTTATAATGATAAGAAAAAAAGGTGCATTTCACAGAGTATTCCAAAAATTTGCAGTTCATGAGAAATAAATACATATACATATATATATATATATATATATATATATATATATATATGTTTATATATTATAAAAATAGTTCACTAACATATTTCGCCTTATGATTATATACAATTGGAGATAATTTAATAACAATAACACACAAAAATCACAATTTAAGCACACAAATTACAAATAACAGAGAGAATTGTGCACAAAGAACTTAAACGAAATTAACATGAAAATAACTTCGAATGCAACTAATATAAACGAATGTAAATAATACTGGGCTGTAAATACACATTTTAGTTATCTAGAAACTCCCATTCGCTGGATGTGTTTGAGCCACCTGAGGCGGGCGTCTCCTTCTTTATGAATGGATCAGCTGCGCGTTGGAAGTCTGGCAGAAAGCTGTTGTATTCCTCATCGGGCGATGATGTGGACTTTGGCTGAGTCTCTATAAATGTCAAGGCCGGCTTCGAGGCGCCCGCACAAATGCCATCCACTGGCTGTCCGGCGCTGTAATCGGTGGTGTCCAGCTTCTTGCGTGGAGATGTCTGCACACTGACCGCCTCCAGTCTCGAGGGATAACAGTTGATCAGTGAATTCACAAGTTTCGGTGCTTGTGCCGCCTGCAGCTCCTCAGCGCTGACGGGAGCCAGATGCACTTCTGGCAAATTCAGCTCGGCCGCCAATGTTTTCGCCTTTTCCGCAACGGTACGCTGCAACGTGGTTGGAGTCAACGCATCGGGCAGCTGCTGCATAAATGCTGCTCTCATGTCCACAGGGGAAACCAAGCCGTTGCTGCAATTAATGAATGGCATAAATAGGATTTCATTTTATATATTATCTATATTCACTTTTCCATTTGGCAATAGCTGGCTTCCATTAGTGTAGCTGCACTGGTCAGGGGCAGCTTGTGCTCGTGTGTCTCCTGTCCGATCTCAACGATTCCTCTTGCAGCTGCGTTCCGCTTGTCCGCCGAAATTTTGCGCTTTCGATGGCTCAACGTGCCGCTGGTGTGCACAATGGACGGCTCAAAGTCCATTTCACCGATGCGTTGAAAGATTTCCAAGCGACGATTTTGCTGCGCCAATGGCGACTCCACTGCCAGCTCAATGGGCACATTCAAGTCCAGCTTTTCAATGGTCGGCAATTCAAAGCATTCCTCGGCCATATTCAAAGCTGGCTCCAGCTCCACCGGCGATTCCACATCCAGTTTGGAATATTGAGAGACACCCACCATGGGCAGTGGAGGCGGCAGCAGTGGATTGAAAATAACCGTAGTAGTTCTATTAGGTGGCTCTGGAAAAGGGGCCAGACGCAACAGCGAGCGCTCGCCTTCGAGCACAAAGATCTCTTTGCCACAGACACAAAAGTCAATGATTTTACGAAAACCACGCGCCACTGCCTCCACTTTGAGGCGCTCGAGATTCAGAATGTATAAAGTAACATCGTCATGTGTAACCACCAGGGAATCGTGTCCATCATACAAATCCAATTCACGAAAGTTTTTGCTGGCCACAAATGCAACACAGCAACCGCTGCTGCTGCTATCGGCTTGAGTTGCAGTCATTTTCATGTGACTACGCTGCTTAGGATTGAGTAAAGGTATCTCCCAGGTGGGATTGTTCAAGACGGCTTCGTTGAAGATAATGGTCTTCGATACAGTGCCAACGGCATCGGCAATCCAGAAACGTAGTCCGGGTCGTCCGCAAATGATTTGTGGCAAATTATCGTTCGCAGTTGCTTGCTTGAGGAAGACGCCGCCACAGTCGATTAGCTGCTTGCGATCCTTCTTGCCCACCTGGGTGATTTGCCACGTGTGGGTCTTGGCATCGCGGCGGCACACTATGCAACGGTAAAGCGTCGCCACAAGCAGATAGCTCTGATGCACGCTCAGCTGAACAATCTCATAGGCTTCGCTCAGTATTTCCAACGATTTGCTCAGGTGCTGAGCAAGAGAATGTAAGTGAAATCAATTAAATGGAATATTTGAATATATGGATATTAGCTTCAATTTACTTACCGCTTGATAGTCGAATTCGGTGAGCACGACGACGCCCTGTCGATCGCCCGAATACAATTTCATGCCGTTTTTGGACCACTCGCAGCAACTAACTACGCAGCGATGCAAATCACGTATGGTGTAGCGTTCAATGGGTTTGGCTCGTGTGCAGGGCGCCACCAGGTCCAGGTCTGGCGGCAGCTCCTTTTGAATTTGAAAAACGCTAACTTGACCATTAGCACTTCCAGCTGCCACCATATACTCCACCGAGTTGACTATCTTAACGCACGTTATGCGTGTGGATACCTATTGGAGTTGTCAGTGTGGGTGATTTCGGGAGAAGGGGAAGCACCACACAACACATTCATAAAATTGGCGGTAGGCACGCGATGTGTGTCATCTGAGTCATCATAGCCACACTCAAATACTTACCTCAGCTTTGAGTTTCTGCATTTCGCCTGAGCGACGATTATACCAAAAGACAATTCCAGCGTCACTTCCCAGCGCCAGGAAATCTTCAACGGCATCTACGCAAGTTACATTGAGATTTGCTGGAAAAAAGCCGCGCCGAGCTGCTGGTATAAGCTCCATGATCTCCGTAAGCGGCGCCCATTCACGTAGGCAGAAATCTTTTCTGCTGTCCATAATGGCTTGGCCTTTTTTTTATAACTTGTAACGAATCCTTGTTATATTTCAATTTTATTTCATTGCCTCCGTTAACAGCAAGTATTTACATCCAGTTTGTTGATATTCGATATTTCGACAGCTCAATATAAAACTCCTGAGCTGCCACATTTTTAAAAATATTTATATTATCGACTAGATATACTCACTAATTAAAAAATACGCCTTAGTCGAATATGATATGCAGGGTGACTGGCTATATGTTTTACGTTTCTTTTAATTGATTTTTTAAATAAATACTTTAAAGTTTAATTCAATGTACCCGCCAAATGAATGAATATACTCGATAGGTATGAACAACGTTATAAAAAATATCGCGGAGTATCGGGCTAATTTACGCCAACAATCGATAATATATTAAGAGTAAAGAGAAAATAATTGATAAATATATTGTTTTTCTTGTATTTATTACTTAAATTGGTTTGGGTTGCGTAAATAGTATCCTTTCCGCTGAACACAAGTCATCTTATTAGTAAGCCATCGACAAAATTAATTAATACACATTAGTATACAGGTAAGAATACTTAATCTTTAACTTTTGGGCCAAAGTTCAACGAATAAACGTTAATCAGTCTACAGCAACATGGGTGACAACAACAACCTGCGAAGTGCTGTTATTAATGAGGCCCCTATGCTGACCACTCCATATGGCAACGTGAGAGCGCTATCAGCCCCACCGCCCCTACCACAATCGCCCTTGCAACAGACTTCATATGGATACGGCGGTGGCTATGGCAACATGGGTGGCTACGGCATGGGATTAGGCGGCTACAGTGCAGGAGGTTACGGTACAGGCGGATATGGCTATGGCAGCATGGGCTATGGTATGGGCGGTTTCGGTGGCTACGGCGGCAGCTACGGTTGCTACAACAGATTTGGTGGCATGAATAGCAACGATCCCGAGCAACGATTTATACAAATGGCTGAGAATAGCTCACGTCCCGCATTCGAAAGCATCGAATCGCTAGTCTCAGCCATTGGAAACATTGCGTCCATGCTAGACTCAACTTTCTTTGCGCTGACCAGCTCGTTTCGTGCCATTCTTGGTGTGGCCGCAAATTTCGGACGCCTGCGCACTGTCTTCGCGCAGTTCTGGACAACCTTCGCGATATTCCGCGGTATGAAATGGATTTACAGAAAGTGAGTGCCATCCAGCTACCTAGGAAAAGTTCCACTTTATCACATTTTAATTCATTTCAGAATACTGTATTGGCTACGCATCTCAAACTTGGATCCTTCATCGGAAGCTTTTAAGAAAGCTTTTGCTGAAGCTCTCAACGACAACAGTAATCAGCCTGGCAACGCGCCACGTTTACCACGAAAAGGCACCTCGCCGTGGCCAGTATTGGCCTTCCTCAGTTTCATCTTTACCGCGCCGTACCTAATCATGAAGTTGCTGGGAACTGTGACGAATACGGCGCAAGAGGAAGGTAGGCTTGTGAACCTTGAACACTTCATAAATCTTATCTTGCGGCACTTTGCTCATCCAGCTGAGTGTGATAAGCAAGCAATTTTGCTATCTTTCTATTAATATCCCGCCCTCGATTTGTTTTCTCTTCACTTCAAACAGCTCGTAATCCCGCCAAGTGGACTGCCCCCATTCAGACGCAGGCCATTTATAATTTCCAGGCGCGCAACGAAGGCGAGTTGAGTTTGCGTGCCGGCCAAAACGTACAAGTGGCTCCACGTGAGATTCAACAGACGCTTCACCTCCTCAACACCGGCTGGGCACTGGCTTCAACGAATGGCCAGAATTCTGGCCTGATACCTATTAGCTATGTGAAATCCCCGCAGCAGTTGCGCCTGGAGCGACAGGAACCCGTCAAACCACTGCCACCGCAGCCGGAGCTAATGAATCTGTCTGCAAGCGCATTCCCCAACCCACCCGTCGATCAGCAAATGAACTACGAATTCAATTTGGCCGCACAGCAGCAGCAGCCGCTGGGGCCGCCGTCCACGACAGCGACAGCATTTGATGAAGGATTTGCCTAGAGAGTGAAGAATCCTCAACACTTAGCTATAAGCCAAATGAATTTCTGAATACCTTCGGGCTGTAATATGTCAGGTCAATTGTTTCAAAATTCCCATTTCTCTCACATTTCCCAGTTGCGCCAGATATGCCGCAGTATTTTTACCTGTGCGAGCAATAGAGTTCCTTGGAACAATGGTGTTTTTTTAACAAAAGCTCGGATATAACGAAACAATAAATGTTATATAAATAATTATTAAAACCCCCAAACTATATACATATATATATAAATAATTATAAATATAATTTACCTCGGTTTAAGCAAACAACTTTTTGTTTAAATCATATTTTACAATATGTATTCAGTTTATTGCCTATTTACTTTTGTTTTGTTTTTCTTTTGCTTTGTATGTTAATGCATTTTGTATTTGCTCTTTGTCGATTTTTCCCATTTTTAAAATGAAATATTTTTAAATTTATTACACAACTACTCGACTCGATTCGACTCTTAAATGTACATATTTCATTCACTTTCTACTAATTTGCATTTGCATTTGTATTAATTTTTTTGTTTTCAGAGTTTTATATAAATTCTAGTAATTTATATTGATGCATTAATAGTTATTATGACTAAATAGGTAGGTTGATTATTTTCCATTTACTTTTAATTTGTATATTATTATTATATAGCTATATATATATATATGTATATATATATGTGTATATGTATATATATATATGTGTTCGTATTTATAAATATATTTTGCTTGCTTTAATTTTAGTTAAACGGTTCTTGAGAAATTTTCGGAAAATGTGAAACAGGTGTCTTCAAATATTAATGTTAGGCAAATAAACATATTTCATATGCTTCTGTCCACAGTTTGCACCGCAATTTGTAGCTTAAAGAATATTACATTATATTTAATTGCTGTCATTTAAGAGTTTTGGTGTACAATAGTTCTTTTAAAAAAGTTGCTCTACAACATTTGACGATAAACTTTGAAAAATTTGTCTGCTTGCTTCTTAACAATTTTGTTAAAGCAGCATTTGGTTAACAACTAAAATGAAGACAGATATTCTTTACTTTTATCTTTACTTTCCTTTTTTTTTTTTTGTATATTTTCACTAAAATACATTTTCTTTTCGCTTAAGATGAACATTAATTAATAAGGTTTTGCGCTTAAAATTAAACTTCAAAAATACAAATACAAACTGAACGCCAAGTTATGTTTATCATTATTAAATGTTGATTTGTTTTTTTAACTTATTTATATAGATTAATAAGTCTCATTGAGAAATAAACGAAATAAAAGCGAGTTAACGCTTCTCTATGGATTGTGTGTGTGTGTGCTTTTGTTGTGTAAGTGTGTGTGTGTATTTGTGTAAAAAGACAAGTGTGAGAAATGGATCACCTAGCCAGTGGGGCGTGGCAGTCCTAACAAAGCGTTAATAAACGTAAAACTAAACGTATCCTCCGCGTAGCCATTGCCAATATCATCAGCAGCTTGCGCAGTGGAGCCCATCGCCCATGACGCGTCCACATCCACGTCCGCATCGTCGTCACCTCAATCGATGTCATCCTCCAGCTCATCATCGTCCAGCTCCTCCTTGAACTCGACATCGGTGGTACGCTGTGTGTGTTGTGCAAAGCCCTGAGACTCATTGGTTGATTCGAGGTACGGATTGAAGTCGTCATGGTCATCCGAGTCGTACATCGGATCCATTTTGCCATTGCCGTAAGCTGTGAAAAAATGTATGGTACATATAAATCATATTTTATTCCTACAATCTAATGCAGTAAATAAATACCTTCCACATATTTGGCCAGATTTGGTGGGACCCATGACTTGACACGTTCTATATTCTCTGCGGTGCATTCACCCGTATCCAAGCCTAATAGCCAGAAAGAAAGCCATAATCTTATCTAATGCTCTTTCAACAGAAGCTAAATAAATTGTTTACTCACCCGCAAGAAGGCCCATGCGTTTCAAGACCTCAATGTCGTCGTGCATTTCGAATGTGTTATCGAACTTAAAAATGTACTCGGATCTGCGAAGTAGAAATATATACAGCAAATGATTATTATGAATAAAACAATATATAAATCTTGTCTAACGGATTCATACTTGTCGTTGGTTACACTGCAATTGATTTTTGTCGATTTGTGCGTATTCACAATGATGAACGGCAGTTGAATGGATGAGTTCGGAGATGGCACCACGCCCTGGCTTTCAGCTCGCTTATTGCGCTCAACGAGGCCCTTGAATGCCACATGTTGCATGATCATTTCCCGCAACATTTCATTCTTTTGCTTGATTCGCTCGCGGCACAACATGTTTTGCTCTTCCAAGGCATTAAATTGCTAAAGTGAAGTAAATAAATATTATTAATAAATAAGCTAAACAACTCAGAGACAGTTTAGTACCTCGGCTGAGTTGGCAGGTAAGCCGATCCAACGGATTTCTTTTTTGTCCTTAGAAATAACATTGATTGCCATCAGTACGTTAAGCGCATCGTAGACACGACGCCGGATATTCTTTTGATCACAGTTATTATCGTATGAATTGTTCTTCATTTCCTCAGCAACCAAATCGTCCGCCACCTCATTATATGTCGTCTTGCCCTTCTCCTGCACCTTCTCGCATACCTTCATCGAGAAGTGACGCAGTCCCTTGCCGGCTTTATCGGATTTTCGTTTCCTTTGCGCTGACGAAGAAGAGGCGGGCGCTGTGTGCATGGGACTGTTCTGAATGACGTGCCTAGGGATTACAGATGTATATATATTTATATTTGTAATTTGCTGTAATTTCATGTATTTTGATGAATTGCCAATAGACTTACAATTTCGTTTTCATTTTCATGACGTTATTTGGCGTAAATTTGACATATCGCTCATTCTTTATCTACAAGAAATTTCTTATTTAGTTTCTTTTCATTGTGAGTTATTTACTGTGAGTTATTTACTCACCTCGTGCATGCCTCCTCCCGCACTTCCAGCACTGCTGGTTTTTTGCGCTGACACAGGTGTATATGAAGTAACTGTAAAAAATAAAAGAAAAGAAAACCCGAATGTCACATTTATAAATTTGTACGCAAATATTAGCTGTCTGTGCTCGACTTACTTTCGGTTTTTGGAATAGTTATACAATTGTCTTGAATACGTATAAATTGTCCCTGATTCGTTGTGCTCTGCGCGCAAATCAAAAGAAGTTTAATAACACATAAGTATTTTTCTCTTGTTCTCGATCAATTTATCAATGCTTACCATGTGACTTAGGGCGCCCACTCGACCTACATTGCCGATGCCGCCACTTCCGCTCCCTCCGTTGCGTGTGGAGCTGCTCGGAAAGACCAAACTTGACTTATCCATGGAGTGTGCTTGCTTCACTACAACTGGCTTCAACACTTTGGCAATTTGTCCTATTTAAATATATAGACAGATAAATAAATACATATATGTATTTTGATCACGATTTGAAGTATATGCATACAAATTAGAAAGGGATTATCCACTGTGTCGTGAAGGATTTTCAGTGCACGCAATGAACGAAGATTTGGTTCGAAAGTTCAATGAGGTGATTCGATAGATGTATGTTAATCGAATACAATGCATGTAAGTATATACATATATGCACACACACTAACACAGACGCTCACGGTGAATGTTGAGAACAAAAGCAAAGTGCGAAAACCAAAAACATCGCTGCAAAAAACGTAAACGACAACAAAAACAAAGCCAAATACCAAAAAAGAAATATGTGAAGCACGAAAGAAACGAAAACATAAATATGCCCGCTACTTGACATGGGGTGCAAAGGATTCGCTGAGAAACCGCAACAGTTCACAAATAAACCCCAAAGCAAGTAAGCCGATATGTATGAAGCACGTGATCACATACATATTTACATGCATACGCATACAACAGTATCAATGTAGTATGTATTACGATCGCTTTGTTTGCACAACCCTGGCCGTCTGATATCGCCTTCTCGCTTTACAATTTACATCTAGATCTGTCAGTTATGCTAATTATTCACCTGCTGAGCTAACATTTACATAATGTTAATATTTAACGGGCGCGCTAAGCACTAAAGAAATATGTATACAAATAAACATGTATGCTAATTTTAAGTGGTTTATGAATAAAGAGCGAAGCAAGCAAAAGGGCTTCCAACTATAAATACCAATCTGCACACACACATATACGCACGCACGCATACTAACAAATGAGTCAGATTTTAACTGCTGTCAAACATCGCTGAGAGCAGCAAGCAGTAGCAGAAGCAGCAGCAGCAGCCTTGTAGCAGGCCGGTTAGCCGGCGTACGGTCGACTCTGCTCGCTCATTCATACAAAAACCCATGCGCTTACATATACACGCGCGCACAAACATACACACACATTCATACCCACACACGCGCGCTTTTCGATGTACGTAAGATGGTCAACAGAACGGCAATAACAACAACCATTGCTGCCGGCGTCGGCTGCGCAGTCGCTGCTACACATGTTTGGTGTTTGCCCATTTTGGGCTTTAACTATTTTTCTATCTGCTTGTACGTATGCCTGTGTGTATATATGTACGTGCAGTTTATCTGTGAAAGCGTAGGTATGTATATCTGTGTGTATATACATACATATATATGTATGCATGTGTGAGTATTCTTCAGCTTTTTATAACACAAAGCAGAATGTCACGCAGTTTTAGTATATCTGCGTCACCTCCACAGCGAACACGCCCCCAGCCTGTTTTTATACTGTGCTAAATTTTAAGATTTATTATGCGAAGGACTTAATCTTGAGAGAGAAAGAGAAAGAAAAAAAAAGCGCTCTCGACGGAAGCTTTAACGAAGACAGTGCTGCCGGCTGGCTGCTGCCGCGCTGCTGCGCTGCTATCAGCTGTTTAGACTAAAAAAAAAAACATAAACAAAAACAACAACAAATGGCAGAGTATCTTTTTCATTATAGAATGTATTTGAGTATGTGTTTGACTGAGCGCCAACTGGGCGAAGCGCGACTGTTGTCGCTGCTGCCCGGCAATGTACACACATGCACATGATACACACATTCATCTTGGCATACATATGTATATATCTGTGTAAGTATGCACATCCATACATCAATACATACATATGTACATATGAATGTATATTGGCAGCAGCAGACAAAACCAACCGATTTTACTTGGTTTTATTTTTATTATTTGTTTTTTTGACGTGTTGCCGTGCAGTTGTAGTAGTAGTTGTTGCTCTTGTTGGTTTGTCTCGCCATGGCGCGGCGTTCAGTATGCGCTTAAAGAGCATTAAGCGATAAATATTGTATGTAAAAGGAAACCGAAAAAAGAAAAAGATGGCGTTTACGCGCCAGTGTGCGAGCATGCAAGTTAGTAGAGTAGCTCCCCCGCCGCTACTATTGTGAATACGCAAGTCTCTGCAACTGTATTTGAATATGTGTGTGTGTGCTTCTATGTTACAATATATACATATGCATGTCTGTATGTATGTTATGCATTCATTAAAGCAACATTAATCCGCTACATAGTGAATTTAATAACATTGCAATGTGGTGGGAATCCAACTGGACTTATTGGCCATTAAACCGCTTATCCCTGCTTACCGTGCTCATCCTGAAAGAAAAAGTTGACCTCATCAGTCTTAACCGCGCCGCTCGTTTGATTTGTCGCCGAGGTATGCGCCATTTTCAGGTGTAATGGGCAGAAGGACAGGTGTAGTAACGACGATTCGCCTGTTGTTTGGTGCCCAGCACCCTTAGCCGTTGCTGAATTGATTTCGCTGCTACCTGCGGCGACTGCGACTATTTTGTATTTGCGCTTATATTTCTGGGAGGGGACACTAACTGTTCACCAACACGCCCCGCCAAAAGATATCAATGCCAATAGAACAGAACAGAACGGAACTGAAGCACGTAGTCGCAACGTGTGTATGTGTATGTTGAATGCCTGCCTCGGTGTATGCAAGTGAATATGTGTACTTTTTATATCTGTATTTGTGTGGCGCGGCCCGCGATGATCTCTGTAGTTTTTTTTTGGGGTTCACAATTGTAACACGTGTATTAAATATTCTTTGTACAATTCACAGATGTTCTTATATTGGGGCGTAAGAGACTACGCTGTGGCACAGTTCAAAGTGATTATTTTGATAGTAGCAAGTAAAAATTTGGTTGTCGCGCGAGTCAAAATGGCGAGCGCATTTTTTGTTTCCAGCAGAGGCAGCAGCGCATTTTTTCTTGTCACACTCACACAAAATGGTTTCAATGCGGGTTTTTTCAAAGGCGTTTTTCGGGCACTTTTAGTGTTCTGATTTTTATGCACTTTTTTGCAAATGAATGGAGAAATTATGTTGTTTCTAATGCACTATTTAGAATTTTATAATGGTTCGTTTTAATAGCAGCGCGATGTTCATAAAATTTCCATCAAGTCGTTGATTTCGACGACGACGACAACGACTACGAAAACGACCAACGTGAGAGTGCGAGCGAAATGGCAGACCCCGCGGTAAACAGCTGATTTCTTCGGCGCGCCAATTTTACGCATCAATCGAACTAAGTGTTGTGTAACGACGTCACGGTAGCGGCACTCATATAGTACAAAATGATATCTTATAAGTTATTCAAGAGTCTCTTAGCGTTAAAAAATCTTTTAAATACAATCTTTTCTTACTTTATACATCATAATACAAATTTTTAAATTGATTTCATAGTGTGCACACATAAAGTTATCGCTTCTGATTTTCAGAATGCAATGGATCACCTTTGTTCTAGGACTTCAATTGTCTTGATTGTCTGCTAATTCGTAAAAAAAGTCAAAATTGGAATAGTTTATATTTTAAACGACTATCTGTAAAGATATTTTTATCCTCTCGAACGTTTTCCAACACACTTTACAAAATGTAAACAATGCTGTTATCGTGGACTGCACCCTAAACGACGACAATTATTTTGGCCAACTCGACACAGGCATCGCTAGCCAAAACTAGTGTGCTTGAATATCGATAGTTTTTCAAGCCCTAGAGTTGTTTATCGATACTGTTATGAGCTTTAAAACTGCATTGCCACATAATATAATGAATACATTATATGTCTAACTAAAAAGATTAAATTTCTTATCATATTAAAATCCATATTAAATGTAAGAGAACTAATAAATGAAGACCAAGTATAAGATTCAAAAGAACTAAATGAACGTGAACAATGCGATTCGTACCGATGAGCTTGTTCGGAACATTTCGACACAACTCTACACACGCACGGCTGATTTTTGCCAAATACTATAATAAACAATATATTGATATAAAAAAAAAAATGACAAATAAGAGATTTGATGATACGTTAAGTGAAAAATTAAAGGCTATGTAAAAGAGATTGCTGCTGTTAAATTAAATCAAATCATCAATACACGCACACAAAGCCCAGCGCCACCTGATATCAGTGTGGAAGACGACTAGACAACAACAAAATGGTCGATCCACTGTGCAATTATAATGTATTGGAGGCAATATTCTCATATTTGGAGCTAAGTGACTTAAGTCGCTGTTCACAAGTCTGCAAAAGCTGGTATCACTTTCTGAACGATGAAAACAGTGATGTTTGGCGTTGGCACTGCCTGCGGAAACTTCCCAAAGAGTCTATTAAATCCGATCTGCTGGCCTCCGTTACCACATACAAGACAAAGCTGCGCGCGTACCTGCACGCTTGGAATCCCAACGATTGTTCACGGAACGTTTACATTAAGCCAAACGGATTCACTCTGCATCGGTACATAAATTGTTTTCTGGTATGCTCTCTGTGCTAATATTATTATTGTTTTATTTTTGTTATTTCAGAAATCCGGTAGCACAAAGCACAGACGCTGCAAGGGCGAAAATTGGATTTCGTCAAGGCCGTCATGCATGGGAAGTGATTTGGGAGGGTCCATTGGGGACCGTGGCCGTAATTGGTATATCCACAAAGGAGGCAGCTTTGCAGTGTCATGGCTATGTGGCACTACTTGGATCTGATGATCAAAGCTGGGGCTGGAACCTAGTTGAGAATCATCTACTGCACAACGGTGATATGCAGGGCAATTATCCGTTATTAAATAATGCACCCAAATACCAGGTGGGTGAAAGGATACGCGTTATACTCGACTGCGATGATAATACACTATCCTTTGAGAAAAATTATGAATTCCTAGGAGTCGCATTTAGAGGTTAGCTATTTATATTAAAAATCGAATTACCAATAGTTTTATTGAATATATGAAATAAAATCGTTGTAGGTCTGCCAGCTAAGAAGCTTTATCCTACGGTATCTGCTGTCTATGGCAACACAGAAGTGTCTATGGTCTATTTAGGGACCCCATTGGATGGATAACTCTATGAGATTACAGCTGGAGCCTTACTGCCCTATAATTTGTAAAATAAGTGCAGATAAAAAATGATTAGTTTTATGTATATTCGTTTCGATTCCCTGTCTCTTCTGTCTAGTTACTGATTTATATTGTAAAAAAAAAAATATTAAAAGCATTTCCTTGATTTTAGATTTACGCCAAAGTTTAAATCTTCTCTATTCCGTCTGTATACCGGTTAAGTTTAATTGTACGAACCAAATAAATAAGTAATTGTAAATTTCATACAATGAACAGCTTAAAATCATCAAGACATTCGTTTACTCGATTTATTAATCGTAACTCGTAACTGAAAACGTTTAACAGCCTGCTGCCTTGTTATGCAATAAGGAAATAAAATAAATTTTATATGAAATTCGTTTTCTTGTCCTCATTCAACGAGAGTTTATTAATAGTTTATATAATGTTTGGGGAGGAAAATTTACATATGCAAATTGCATTCAGGATATGTCCAAAGAATTGGGCGTTTGTGCTGTATATGGCATTTGGTATAACGGTGAACAAGGACTCCGTGGCGCAACGGTAGCGCGTCTGACTCCAGATCAGAAGGTTGCGTGTTCGATTCACGTCGGGGTCAACGAAAGGACGAACTTTTTCATTGTTTATTATTTACACACAAAGAAAACTTGTACTTCGATTTTTTTTGCCTGATTATTAATTATTAAAAGACGATAATTATTTTTAACAATATTCAAATATTTATTTATTTAATTATATATAATTTTAAGCAGATTTTGTTTAGTGCAAGAAACAACAATTGCATAACGAGCATACGTTTATCTATTTTAAATTTATAGCGTGAATTTCGTTATCTTCTCAAAAATGCCATAATTAAAATACATATATAAATATTTATACATATTTACTTCTGTTTGTATATAGATAACAAAGCAATTTCGAACGATTTCCTTTGATTACTAATTTTAATAAGTTCATATATGTATGTTCCTGTATATATGTAAATATATATCAATTTATATATTTGTAGATACTTATTTTTGTTTTTTTACGAATTTTAGCTTAATTGTAAATTCCCTAAACGGTTTCCGATGTCGTTTATTTAGTTGTTCCCTTATTGCATACAAATATATGTATGTGTGAGTGTAACATATATATAAAAAATATTATTTATGTGCTGTCTTTTTTTTTTTTTGTTTTTGCTTTTTTTTAAATGAACAAATATTATTTATGTAAAACTACCAACACCAAAATTCGCGATGCTTTTTCTCGTCTGTCGTCTTGCAAATTGAACTAAACGAAATTTAAAAAAAATTTCAACAAAAATTTTGTACACAAGTCAAAAAAGTTATACAATTTATATAGATTTATTTGCTATTGACTAGATTTAGGAACTCCTCGCGCGTCTTTGGATCATCGCGAAATACGCCAAGCATAGTCGAGGTAACAGTTTTGCTATTGATTTTCTGCACGCCACGCATGACCATGCACATGTGTCTGAAATAGAGAAGTAAATCACTATTAAATCAAATTTAATAAATAATAAATTATGAAGAAAATAAAAACAGTTAATAACTATATTTAAATATTAAACTCCTTATCAATTGCCTGCACAGTACTAATTCAGACCCTTTAACTTATTCAGCTTTAGCGCAACTCCCCACACAAGCATCGGTGGTTCAGTGGTAGAATGCTCGCCTGCCACGCGGGCGGCCCGGGTTCGATTCCCGGCCGATGCAACACGACTTTTTTTTATTTTTTTAATGTATAAATTTAATAATAATTTTTTTATTTCTTTTTTCTTTTTTTATACTTACACTCCCTCAACAACAACAGCAACACCTGCTGGCTGCACTGCCTGTGTTACAGCAACAGCAATTTGCTTGGTCAAGCGCTCCTGCACCTGAAGGCGACGCGAAAAGATTTCCACGATGCTAAAATATATAAATAAGGTATATGAATTTCAACTAAGAGAATTCAGGTAACTTACCGAGCCAGCTTGCTGAGACCCAGAATCTTATTGCATGGCAAATAACCGATAGATACTTTTCCATAGAAAGGCACCAAATGGTGTTCGCACATGGAAAACATTTCAATGTCCTTC
This sequence comes from Drosophila arizonae, assembly GCF_054131065.1. Classification (NCBI taxonomy): domain Eukaryota; kingdom Metazoa; phylum Arthropoda; class Insecta; order Diptera; family Drosophilidae; genus Drosophila; species Drosophila arizonae. The sequence goes on along the minus strand of NC_142925.1, from coordinate 16,281,435 downwards.
ACAACGACCATTTCATCATGATCCTCATCAAAGACGGCGCCATTAAGCACATCTAAGCCACAAATCAAATCGAAAATTATGTTAATATTATTTCGGTCCAACCTAGATTGATGTAAATTTTATGCTACATTTATTTGCTCCATAGAACGAACGTGTGGCAATGCCATAACTGAATCTTAAGTTGAACTTTTCCACTTGACTGTTAATGTGCACACATGCACATGAGAGCCTGAGAGTGTGAGCAAGAGTGTGTGTGTGCGTGTGGCGCCACTTGTTGGCCATTCTTTTGGCAGCTTGAGCTTTCACTACTTCAGCTTTAAATGCTCTGCCTACTCTTGTGATTTCAGCACACTTCTTGCCTGTTCTGCCTGCTCACCCGTTCACAGCAGCACTGTCGACGTCAGTCGCTCACTCAATTTTCACACTCTCTCTCTCTCTCTGCTCCTCTTCGTTACCGTTTTAAAAGCTTAAGTGCGCTTCCTGTCAATTCATAGCAACTGCTGCTGGCGCTGCTGTTCCTGCACCTCTGCTCTACTAAGCTCTGCTCTCCCTCTACTGCTGCTGCTGCTGTTGCTCCTGCAGCTTTGCTCTGCTCTCTCTCTCTCTCTCTGTCTCTTTCACACTCGCTACATACTTCAATGTCACTGATTTTATGACATATTTCTGTTGTTATAAATCATTTTGTGAACTAGTTAACTAGCTTTGTTTGAAATTTAAATGATGTTCAGAAAATAATAAAATTCTAAACGCGTTTTATTTTAGAGCATTTCGAATTCTATTTATCATTGAAATTAGATTGAAAGGGCTGCGAATTGTTTTTGTGATTATTGATTATAAATTTGGCTCGAGGCAATTTACTTTCATTAATATCTGACTGCCGTCGCTGCCGCTGCTGCTGGCCAATTTGAATGCTGACTTTGAGTTTTGTGCGATTGTATTAAATAAAGTGTAGAACCTGCTTTTCTGAATTACTATTCTTAAAACCGGTCTGCATACTTGCAATTCACCAAAACAAAATAAATAAATAATGAGAATAAACTAAAAGCAAAAACAGGAACAAAATAAAGTTAGTAAACATATTAGAGTTATACAATACTAGAGAATTGACAGTACGCCAAGCACAAGGACCCCCCACAGAACGACAACACAAGACTCTTAATTTAGAACTGTAAACTGACTTAAGTGGAAACGATTAAGGGTAATGCACCGCCCAGTCAAGTCGAGTCAGTGATAAAGGTGAAGTACGGTGGTCAAATAATACATATAGATATAGATATGCATATGCATATATAGAGCTCCAATGAATCACTACCAAAAGAAACTAGTTTCTAGTTGGAAATGCCGCTTCGAAGTTAATTTTTTTTTTTTTTTTTTTTTTTTGCTGATTCACGGTGTCACACAGGATGGAGCACTGACCTAATGCTAATTGGTCAGAGTGATTATCAGGTGCTAATTGAGCTGTGTGGAAACACGCAATGCTGTCCACTTACCCTCCAGATTCTGATCGTAGCCCTTGGTGAAATACAGCATTGCCTTGGCCGCACGTTCCGGTGTCTTGATCAGGCCCTGCCTGTCGGGATTCTCGCCGAGGCCGCCCAACAGCAGGCGGTAGGAGCGCGCCATATCAGGTAGCAATGCCTCACGTGTTGGCGGCTTGTGATCCAGCTCCAGATCATGGTGAAAAGTGCAGTTCTCATGGCCTGTCAAGAAATCAAAGAAAGAAACGAGAAGCATATGAAACAGTGTTGGAAATTCGTTTGTCTCTTGATAACCCGCCCAACCCCGGAGTGCGTTCCCATTGGACTTGGGTTGAAAACAAATGCTGATCAGAAAATATACACGATTCAACCTTTGACAGGCATTAATGTTCTAATGCTGTGGCTCATATCAGTGCAGCCTAACGGGGACTTGAACTCTTATCTCTAACGATTGGCCGATTAGGCGGGACTTGCTAATATATATACAATATATATACAATATATATACAATATATATATAAATATGTTTATATTTATAGTTCGTCAGGCGTCGCACATTAAATTAAATGATTATTATGCCCGTTAGACCCTATTAATTGAATGATTAAGCGCTGATGTCGTTCGCTCAAGCAGCTCCTAGGCAAAGAGTTAACCCAATCCCACTACCTGGCGTCGTCGATGTACGCGGTGTCTGTGGTGTTAACGACGATTGTGTACCATCATTTTCCGGTATGCTGGTGCTGCTCTTCAGTATGAGACGTGGTCGATTGGGATGGATTGGAGCTGGCTCCTCGCTGCCAGTTGACGACGGCGGCTGCGTCTCCTCCGGCTGGGCAACCACACGATCCGCCAGCGAGGAGGTGCCGGAGGTGCTACTTGTTGAGCAGACACTATTGTTGCGCCCACGCGATATGATATGCGCCTGTGGAAAATTCGTATCGTCGATGGCATCGTTCAGCTCGCTGGCGCTCATCTCGGACAGTTGGCGTGTGAAGCTCATGTTTGGCTGGATGCAGTTGCCTTTATTTAACTTGCAATATATTGTTGGCGCAAAAAAATGAATAGCCAAATACACAAAAAACTTTTTCGACTTTGGATGAGGAAAAAATCGTAACTCGGCTCGGGCTATGCGTGTTAACGTTGTGGAATGCTTTAGGCAACTGGCTGCCCGCTGGGCTCGTCGTTGCTAATAAGAACTTCAAGCAGAGCTTTGAGCGTGAGCAGAGCTTTTGAAGAGCGAGCGAGCTTTACGTGCGTCTACAATGCTCTTAAAACTGTTGACTTTCGAACTTGTTGCTTTTTGAGTGAGGGCGCACGGTGGGTGGGTGGTTGGTTTGGGTGGCTTGGGTGGACGCCCACTCGAACGTGCTCAAGGTCTATTAACTTCAACTTTGATTTCATGTGCGTGCGTATGCGTGCGCGTGTGCGTGTATGAATGTGTATGTGTGTGTGTTTACCCAAGCTTGAGTAGTCAGAACTTTTCAGTCACTTAAAAACGTAGGCAACACGTAAATCCTGCCTTCACCGAAAAATTCCAAATTTTTTGTTAACATGGCTCATCGCATCAAGCTCCGTGCCGATGACTTTGATGTCGTTGGTGCCGTTCCACGTGATCTTTCGGTGATCAAGAATTTTCTGAAACGGGATTGCGCCGTCAAGCGTCTCATTGAAATTGAGGAGGGCTTTCTCAAGAAATGCATGGAAATGCAGGCCGAAGAGGCCGAGGAAGCGAAAGCCAAGAAGTCACAATATGGAGCAATCAAAGAAGAAATTGAGCAACCACCTCCGGATCCATGCACTAGCACATCCCCGCCAGATGCAAATGCGGCTGACTACTGTGATCCGTGTCGGCGATTGAAGACGTCTATCGTGTTGGAAGAGGTGCGTAAAATATAAGAATCTTTCCATCACCATCTCCATCTCCATCTCTTTCATTTCAATTTTCCCCTCTACGTTTAGCTAACGAAGCCTACCACCATCAATCCTGCGATGGGCTTTGCGCCCTACTTTGATGAGGAGACTGTGTTGGACAAATCTCAGCCCATTAAGTTTCGCTTTCGCCGAAGGCCGAACAACTGCGATACTGAGATTAGGTCAACGCTGCCCTGCGAGACGACCCAAAATACAAACGTCATGGTCCTCACCAACAGCAACGATATGATGGTATGGCCCAGTCAGAAGGTAGCACAGATGAATCGTGTGCCAGTCACCCTGCTATCGGGCCCCGGCGATCTCACCGAGTACATGCTGGAGGAGGAGACAATCATGTAGACCGAAAATTTGGAATTTGAAAAAATCAGTTTTTAATTGAAAATTTACACAACAGCTAAATAGCAATAAATAGTATAATCTCTAAAAGAGGAAAAGAGAAAAAAGAGAGGGAAAACACAGGAAAAACACGGTCTAAATATTATTTTTGTGTGTGATGTGAGGTAAAAACAAAAATTAATTTGAATAGAGAGAGGGGAGAGATAGAGGTAGGGACAAATTCCAGAAATATGTATTCTATTCTGGTGGAGAAAGTAAAAGTTAATTAGTGCGAGAAAGAGCGAGGTAGAGAGTAATATTCCAAATAAAAATGTATTCTAGATAATTTTAGTAAAGAGACAGAGTATGAGATGCCAAAAAAGTTGTTGCTCCTATTTGGGAAGCCCTGAAAAAATCGCACAATAAATGGTTGATAACTTCTATGGCTTATGTAAAAGTTGACATAAATATGTATTGATATAGACATCACATATATACGCATATATATGTATGTTACATATCAGCACATATAAGTCTTTGCTTTACATATATAGAAAGTGTCCCCGAAGAAGTCAATGAACGCTACTGGCAAAAGGAATTTATGCATTCCGAATGTCTGAGATTGAATTTGAATTTGATTTTGATTTTGATGTGAGATGTGGAGCTCTTTCTTTGGGGATCGAATATATAGACGTATAGATTGTACAGAGTGATACAACTGTGAAATGACTCGGATTCTGTTATTTACCATATATATGTGATTATACGTATGTATATATGTATATACCATTTAGATAAGTTGAATGTACGGTAAAAACTGTGGAACATTTTCAAATTATATATGTAGGTAATATATTTACATACTATATAAATATATTAAATCAGAGTTGAACTATAAAATCTTCGATTGGGAGCTCTTTAGATTATTTCCTAGTTACAAAATGTTCAAATCTTCACATACATATATATTTATACCTTTTAAGAGGCAATAATAATATATGCAAATGGATTTACCCAATATTATGAATCATATTTAAATGTATGTAAAAAACAAGAAAGGAATTGTCCATACATGGTATATATATTATATATACATATTATATATAAGATATATATGATTAATAGGGTATATATAATTTCCAACCGTATATATCCTTACAAGTAATGTCTATATTTCATATGATTTGCACATTCCTTTCAGTTCATTGAAGTACAGTAAAATCTCTGTGGATGTGTGACTAAATGCTGCGTAAAAAACTAGTTAGAAATAGTTTTCAGATAGAATTTGTATTATAGCATTTCATGCCATTCATATCAATTGAGTAGAGTAAATGTGATGTAGAATGCAATTTGTTAATATCAAACAGAATAATATACTTTGGCAGATATTTCCAATACACATTTCATTCAGCTCCAAGTTCCGAAATGGATTTCTGAATTACAAAACAAACTGATTTGGTATAGACTCTAGACTGCAGGGAGGGATGCTTGTTTAATAGAGCCAACATTAGCGAATGGTTGTGAATAGTTGGAATACTATGAATTGAGCGAGTAAATGATCTAGTCGTAGAGACAACCAGTTGGCACATAGCGTAAGCATGCAATGCAATGTAATTAAAAGTAAGGTAAGTCATCATTAACATTTTCCATAGGGCAGGTGTTTTTTACTCTTGTTTTTTTTTTTCTCTCTTATTTTTTTGTCATAGTTCACAATTACGCATTACGGAATTCTAAGAAGAACACATGGGCATGGCAATGGATTTAAATGTATATCAGGTTATTGATTCATTTAGGATTTGTTATTGGTTTTTTGCTGCTTAACAATTGCTAGTGAAAAACCGTGCGAATAGCTTATTTTTTTTTATTGACCGCGATCGCTCAAATGTGAAGCACGACGGCGACTTATTGCTCATGCAATATGAAAGAAACAAAGAAAACCCAAAGATAGAAAAAGAAACACAAACATATATACATATATATATATTTTTTTTATATATACATATATAATACCGACAAATCTAAACCGTTTTAAACGGCTGCTTGTGCTGTGTGTGGTACTCGCGTCCAATTAAATGCTTTTAACCTTCAAAAAGTAGTACAGGTCTAGCCTCGAGCCCCACTCCCGGCGGCTTGCCCCTGGCTTTTGGCTAAATACCGGATTACGCTGAGGAGTTTATGCTGTCTATAGATATACATACACTAACAGCCAACATAGCCAAAAACGCTCTCATTGAATCTTCCGATCTGCAGTGAACTTTCAATGTCAATGTCAACAAAATCTATTACGATCATTGACAGTTGCTGTCTATTTTTTTAATGCTTTTTGATCTGTCATTGTGTGGTTTTCATATCTATATGTGTGTACTTATTATGTAGATCTTGCTCTTTGAATTTTGTCTTGAGTTTCGCGATTGCGGCTTATGTGCAATTGGTTTTATGTTAACAACATCGCCGGAAATTAGAGCCATGTCTAGAGGGTCAGTGTGCGAATCTGAGCTGCATCTTAACTGATCTGAACCTGACCTAAGAAGACAAATTGTGTGATGAAATATTACTGCTCGATTGCTAAGCCTTATGAGAGCTATCAATTATGGAATTAATCAACATTACGTTATGTGAGAAAAATTATTAAAGACACATAAAACGTAAGCTGCAAATTGAAATTTTATTGTTTTAGTTAGTTTTCACTAGTTAATGGAATTAAAAAGCTGCTAAACTAAATCATATACAAATGTATTTTAACATTTTCTCTCGTTCTACTCAAAATTGCACTGCAAAACTTAACGGAAAACAACAACAAAGCTGCACTGCATACGAAACCCGGACAAGCATTCGCGCTTAACTGTAAAACAACGGGAATCCTTTCCACTCACCATTTCCGTTGCCTATGTTAAGCAATTCCAGTTTCAGCTGTTGACTACTTTTGGCAGGAACAACAGCGCCCGCGCTGACAGCAGCTGCTGTTGGTACGATCGCGGCAGCGTCCATGGCGACGGTGGCAGCATCTATGGCAATGTCGCCATTTTGAGTGCTACCATTTTGTTCGTTAGCTTGAGGTTTCATTTTGTTAAAGATGTTTTTTTTTGCGATTATTTATGTAAATAAAACAAGGATAAGCGTAGGCTCTAGGTTTGGATTTGGTTTTGATTTGGTTTACTAGCGTTTAGAATTTCTGCTTAACTAAAAAACACACTAAATAACGCGTCGCTTGCAATTGTTGTTTATGCTAGATTTAACTGTTTATTAAGTTATTAAATTTTGTATTATTGGTTGATGCTAATGCGCGCGCGTTCCGCTTTTATTTGCTACACCCGACTAAACGGCCAGAGATTTAGTTGTAACCTTTTTATTATGAAAAATCGAAAGTTCTTGTTCAACGAGAGATACAACTGACGACGACGACTCAGCCAGCGTCGCTTTTGCGGTCGCTTGCCTTTTGTTGGCGATGTTGTTGCTAATACAGTGCGCTCCCGATAAGTGGAGCAAACAACTATTCGCAACAATTGCTTTCAATTATATTTGGGCTAGAGCAGTTATGTATTCTAAGCAATCGTTATTCTAATAATGTAAGTAAAAGACCTGAGTCTTAAGTTAAGACTGCAAATAACAGTTAGCCCTTTGATGCTATGCTCTACATTCGCAAAATTAACCAAATAAAATCATATTCACTCGCTCTCACTCTCACCCTTTGGTTATTTTGGCTATTATTATCTGTTGAGCGCCTTCAATTAAACTATTCATATAGGGCGATTCTTAGCATAAGAGTACAATATCTCTAATTTGTTTGTTTTCCTTTTAGCGTGGGTGCACTGTAATTGTATTCGGTTACTTTTCGCTTACTTGTTGCTCTCTGAGTGCTGGCCGTGGCCGTTAGTTATGTGCATATATGCGTGTGTAATTGTATACATATGTATTATTGCAAAGCTTTTTCGCTACACATACACAGATTCTCTCTTTCTCTCTCCCTCTCTGTCTCTCGGGCTTAGCACACTCTCAAGCTCACGCGAGGACTACAGGAAATCAGTGTGCGCCGTTATTAAGAAATAAGACAACAAATTGAAAACATAAAATGGAATGTGAGTAATTATTTTTGTGGTGTGCTCAAATGTTTAGGTAGTAATTGCCGTCGCTGGCGGCAGTAAGTGCTAAATAGGTAAAATTGCAAAAACAATCGCACTTGTCGCCATCCACTGGACATATGAACATAATTGTTTTTTATTGTCTTGATAACCTGTCGGCGCATCATTAATAAGTCATTGGCAAATGTACACTGATAGCGCTACAAAATTAATTTCGTTCAGGTTAAATAAAATCATGTTCGGTCAACACGGATCATCGCATATTTAAATTATTTCCATGTTTCTTATCAGAACCCATTTGAAAAGGCGTCTTGAAGCGATATCAATAAAGATTTCGATTCGTCTAGACCAATTTATCGGCGTCAAATTGGTCATCGATAACAATAAGAAGATTGATTTAGGCGCCTTGAACGGCAGCCGCAGTTAAAGGCATTGAGTCATTCAGTTGGGGCAATGAGCAACCGCTAAATTATTAATAATATTAATTAACAGTTAATAAGGCATTTGCGTCAGTTTTGCCCTGGCAAATCCGAACGATTAAAACCAAAAACAAAAACAACTCTTTTTTGACTTTTCATTTTTTGTGTGATTTGCTGCTCCGTTTAATGGCATTCAATGCCATTAGCTGGCAACAAATTGGCTTTTTATTATAATTATTATTCTCATTCAGACAGAAACATGGCCAGTGGTTAAAGAAAATACATTGCGGAAGGAAGCCGGCGCCAGCTGGAGAGCCGGTTTTGCGCCACGCGACTCTCTAATTACAACTCCTGCACCTCACCGCCTACACCTTCTTTGCCCTGCGCCTGCCGTTCCAGTTTCTCCTGCTCCATTGTCTCCAGCTGTGCCAGAGTCAGCAACGAAATGCCCAGCTGATCTTCCCTCGAAAACGGCTGAGCCATACGTCTCAGCCAGCGGCGTGCCAGTTGCACCGCCTCCTCCGTGGACAAATTGCAAAAGCTGTCCACCAAATGCTCCTGTATCCATTTGGGCAGACGCGACCGCTTGTCCTGGCGTGAGAAGCGTTTGTCCGCAAATATCATGATACCATAGTCCGTCTTGCCACGCAACGCCCGACCCACACATTGGGCCGCATGTCGCATCGCATCAAAGGTTAGAAAATCGTTCTCTCGTATCTGAAACTGATCCCGCAGATAGTCGAGGCGCGCCTTGAGTATGCGGGACTGCGTATAAACGTAGGGTATGCCGAACATGAGCACCGCGCGACCATAATGATGATCGAAATCCACACCCTCGGAGACCTTGCCACGCGCCACAGCCAGCAGAACAGCACCTCGACCGCAATCGCATGCCTAAAACAAAGACAGCATAGATCGAGATCGAGATCGAGATGAATGTGTGTCAAGAACATCATCAATGGAAGCCATAGCAATTGGAGACTGCGATTCAGATTGCGAGCTGAAATTTGAGGTCGCTCACCTTAACATAGTTCATGAGCGCATAGCTTGTTTCGGCATTGTCCTGGGTCTCGATGAACAGCAGCTTATAGCGGAGTAGAGTATCCACAATGCCCTGGTCATACCACGAGGCCACAACCGACTCCAAGTACAGATATGATGTAAAGAAGCAAACGATGCCATCGGGCACAGTCTTGGCCACCTCCACCAACAGCTGGCCATAGTTCCTGATGACAGCAGTGTCCTCGCGCGTCTCGAACTTGGACGAGATGGCCACCTGGTCATTGCCTTTTGACACGATCTATATCAAATATTATATCTAAATAAATTAATAAACAAATCTAAGCCTAATTCAAACTGCTTCATTTACCATAGGCAGCAGACAGGGACGAGCAAGAGTCATGGTAAAGCTACTCATAACAACTGGATCAAAGTCCAGAATCTTAGGATACATGTCCATGGGCGACAGCGTGCCCGATGTGATGACAACCGTTTGAAACCGTGAGAATACTGGCGCCATGGCAATAGATGAGTCCAAGCAGCTGAAATGCATTATGGGATTCGAAACAGTCGGCGTCTTGTCATCGAACGGCTCAATGATAATGGTAAATCCTTTCGTGTACGTGGAGACCAAGGTGGCAAAGTGTGTTATCTGTGACCAATTGCATTGAATCGTTATCATCAGCAATAATATGCACAATTACATACCAGCGTCAGGGCCCCGAATTCCGTCATATCAGTAATCTCCAGGGTGCGCAACAAGCTGGACAAGCGCTCCGCACAGAAGCGCAACGGTTTGCGCTCTATGCATATTTTCGATGAAACATCTTTAAGGAATCCCGCCGGTGATTCCTGTACCACGTGATGCACCCGCAGTCGAGTTTTAATGTATTCTATGAAACGACGTAGGAAACTAAGAAAATGATCCGCATTTCGAATGTTGCCCGGGACGACCTCTGTGAGCACATCGTTAGGCAGCACGGGATTGGCCAGAATCATGTCCGTATCACGCTGTACACTGGCATCCTTGAGGCCCTGCACCATGCGCTGATATTCCTCATTTAAACGATTGGTGTCCTCTTCCCGCATTCTGCAATAGACAATTAATTAGGCATGTTTAATTATTTGAGCAATCATGGAGTAGGTCTTACTCTTGGACCAATTTTGTGAGCTGATTTAAAGCGTTGGTACTCCGCTCAACTGTTCTTCGATTTATTTTCACGCTCATGGAGTCGATGCATACGTTGTCTATATTATGAGCCTCATCGAAAACCACACAGGACTCGCGTGTCATTTCCTTGGAGACAACCTGGGCGATCTTTGGATCCAGTAGATAATGATAGCTGTAGACAACAATGTGGGCGTGTGCAATCTACCAGAGAAATGGATAGAGAGTGGAGGGCGTAAGTATTTATATTATATATTAATAAATTAACATTCTTAACGCACAGCGTAACGTGCCAGAAAGTACGGACACCAATTTCTCGACCGTCCATATTCTTTAAGATCATCGATGCTATAGACGCCCACAGGCAGCGTCGACTCCTTGCCCTCCAATGTGAAGCCCTCAAAATACTGACCTATAAGAACAATCAATGTTAAATGGACTTAACTGCAATGGCAATTACTTACATATGGGAACCTCGGGATCCAGTTCATGGCGTTCGCGTATATAGCTGGCAGTTAGCCCATAGCACTTGCCATCGACCGCTTTGCCCTCGCGCTCCTTGCTGACCTCGGGATGAATGCACAAATTTTTACGGGAGCTGAGCACCAGGCCAGTGAAGCCTGGAGCTACTGGTGCATTGCGCTCATAGTATGCCATTAGGTTCTGCAACTCGGCAATAACTTTCTCAATCTCCGGCACCGTTCGGGAGCAGTAAATCAGCTTGCGCACTGTCTCCGGATGCTCAATCATATAGGCGACTACCAGGGAGAGTAATGTTGCTGTTTTTCCTGTGCCCGAGGGCATTTCAAGTAGACAGTGCCCCTTGGCGTCCAGACTTCTCTTAAGCTCCAGCATGTATGCATATTGCTCAGGATAAATATATTCATAGGGGAAATAAACGAGCAGTCCGTCAACACTGAGCCTGAGAGACGAAGTAGCCGACGATTAATTAAATTGAAAGCAATTATTGTACATTATATATTAATCTTACTTCATTGTGCTCCTGTGTGTCTTTAGCGTGTTATACTTGAGCTCAGTTCACAATATTTTTTTCAAAATTACGTTATTTAGAGTAATTCTGGAATTGTTTAGTTTTGGCTGCTGCGGCGACGAACATGCCGGCAACTATCGATTGCTATCGATTGCATGGATAATAATATAAGAATTGTGCGTGCTTTTACCGTGTCATGTACGCTGTTCATCATTTCAAAGAATGGTAACCCGTAAGCATATATTAATACAAAATTAATTTAACATTTTTTATTTATTAAAAGTTATTCAGCTCTTGAGTAACCTATCTCATATTAAGTGTCTCGCAGTTAAAAAAAATAAATATTAAGTGTCTTACACATTTCAAACATGCAAGCAAAATAACCAGTTGCTGAGCTAAGCAAAATTTGTACTGGTATCAGCATACCAGGCGCAAGAAATTTTCAGTAGTAGTAGCTCTATTGCATTTAAGCTAAAGTATATGTGTTTCTAAGGGTTTATTTTTTAATTATTTAATTGTAAAAGTGCTTTATACTAGCATTTAAAAAAATCAACGAATTTTCGCCATATGGACGACCTCAATCCCTTGGCTGGAACAGCGCATCTGCTGGAAGAAGTTGATAGTATTTACTGAACACTTAAGCCGGCAAACTGTAATATGAATAATAATATATTGTGAACTTGTAGAAAAACTAATGGTGCTGCTCCGAGACGGTCGAACATTAATAGGCTACTTAAGGTCCGTAGATCAGTTTGCCAACCTTGTTCTGCAGCGAACAATCGAGCGGATACACGTCGGCAATGAGTATGGAGATATTCCGCGAGGCGTCTTCATAATACGAGGCGAGAATGTGGTGCTCCTGGGTGAAATTGTGAGTAAAGAGAGCAAGACTTAATCGGGTGAACTAATATATAACGTCACATTGCAGGATCGGGAAAAGGAACAGAAACTTCCATTAAAAGAGATTTCTGTCGATGAGATTCTGGATGCTCAGCGACGTGAGCAGGAGCAACGACAGGAGAAGCATCGACTCGTCTCGAAAGCACTTAAAGAGCGTGGCTTAGCGGTCAATGCGGATATAATCAATGAGGATTTCTGCTGAGCGCCGTGTGCGCATTATAACAAATACATATTTAGAATTAAGCGTAAGATAAAAATGATTTTTGTCAGTTGTATATTTGTACTCCATAAAAATCTATTTAAAAACTATATGTACATATATGTCGCTATGTAGTATTCCTGCTTAATCATTCTGACTTGTCCCAGGTGTCCCTGTCGTGGACTCCTCCAGCAATATGTACTTCTCCAGAATCTGGTACATTTCCACTTTTGCCTTAATCTTATGACGACGCGATAATTGCCGCAAATAAGCTGCCACGGATTTGCAGAAGAAGTCGTCCTCGGTTTCGTTGGACGCACTAGTGGCGGCAGTGGCTGGTGCACTTACTGCCTCAAAGCCGGGCGATGCCTCGGGCTTAATGGGCGGCAAATGCTCCGCTTCAACTCTCATGTTCGGCATACAGACCATAAATTCAATGTCCGTCTGCGAATGTCCAGCATCGGACGGCGAGGCACCCGACGTGGACGCATTCCCCGCCGTCGGTGTATCGTTGTGGACTGTGACCAGCGAGGGCGATGGTTGCAACGGTGGCAAGACTTTTTGATCGGCCGACTCGGAATCGCCCATATACTCCTCATATGATTCATGTCCATCTCCATCGTCCGCTTCCACGAGCACAGAGTAACTTTCCGATTGTGTCGTCTGCACTTCCAGCTTGGCATCCGCGTCGTAGTTGTGGTCACAATCGTCGTACACCTGCGACTCATCTAAGTCCTGTTCAATAAGTGGGTCTGGCACTGGGCGTGATTTCGTTTTCACCGTTCGCACCTCAGCTTTGAGCCAATTTGTTGGCGTATCATCATCTTCACGGCGTCTTCTCTCACGACGCTTCCGCACAAACTCCCGCAAAAAGTCCATTTGCCTGAAGAATTCATTTCGACCAAATTCCGAGGACGGATGCAAACGCATTTGCTTCAACTCGCGCGAATAACGATCCCGTAGACACGTCCATCTGCGTCGCGCGTCGGGCGATGAAATATTTAGGGTCTTGGCCACTTTGGCCCAATCCTCTTCCTTTCTTTGTGATAGGCGAAAGTCGCCATGTCTGTGGTCGTACAACGATGGTGTTGAACGTATCGTGCGTATTAGCATAACATCTGACTCGTCAAGTGGCCTATGATGGGCGCTCATTATTTGTTAATTGCTATTCAGCATTAATTTTATTCAATTTGCAGCAGCTTATGTTTTCGTTTTGCTTTCTTTCCAGTGTGACCATTGCGGGTATCAGCATTAATGCGTGGTATGCCCGTCATATTGCTCCATTCTTATCAGTCCGGCAACGCCAAGATCTTGCAATTAAGAGCGGAATTTTTTATTAATATCATCAGCCTATTACAAATCAATGATCATGTGTATATAGTATCATCCCATAGTAAAAAATTGTAGTTATGTTTATGTATTCGATAAGCAATCTAAGTAATCATTCGATTGTTTTCCTTGATGAATCAATGTATCAAATTATGTATGTTTTGTATCGATGAGCTGATATACGAAATAAGCATCCCTACTATCGGCAGCCATTTTTTCACGCTTTCTTGCGAAAAAATTGTGAAAATTCAAGTAAAAAGTTGTTAAACTGGCAAGAAAATAATTTATAAAGATCACATATACTGAAATAGTATGCGAATTTGAATATTGTGCGTGCGTGTAGTGTGTGAGCATTGAAATAATCATGGAGACGGTCGTCGCTTTCAATAATGAGGTAAGATGAGGCCGCCGCAGCACACACACATGTACATATCAAAATGTACTTACATATTTATATCTGCTCATATATACCACTCGGTATTTACATATATGTCTCATGTACGCCTTATGTAGTTGTGTAATTTGTACAATTATATTCCCGACATTTACATGTGTGTATATATGTAGATTCAATATTGTTGCCAACAAACATGCAGCTTCGCGTCCTGCCGTGCTGCCCATACCAATAGAAAATAATCCCTTTTCGCTCTTTGTGCCTTGTGCTCGACCATCTATTTCTACATGTGTATGTTTTCTTTCAGCTCTCCGGGCTCTATGATAGCCGACCGCCCATATCGAAGGCTAAAATGGCCGCCATCACAAAGTCGGCAATGCGTGCAATTAAATTCTACAAGCATGTTGTGCAGAGTGTTGAAAAGTTTATACTCAAATGCAAGCCGGAGTACAAAGTGCCGGGCCTGTATGTCATAGACTCAATAGTGCGACAATCGCGTCATCAATATGGCACCGAGAAGGATGTGTTTGCGCCCCGCTTCCAGCGTAATCTAACCGAAACGTTTGCAAATCTGTTTCGTTGCGCGCCCGAGGACAAGAGTCGCATCATTCGCGTGCTGAACCTTTGGCAAAAGAACAATGTGTTCAAATCGGAAGTAATACAGCCAATATTTGATTTGGCTGATCCAAACCATCCGATTTACCATCAAATGCCACCAATCGGCGCCGGCAATCTCAACGCGAGCTCTGGACCAAGTGGCAGCAGCGGCGTTCTAAATCTCTCGGATATTTCCAGTAGCAATGCTGCCAATGGTTTGAATGCCTCGGGAATGAGCAATATGGATATGAGTGGTGCTGTCGACGATAAAATGGGTGGTGCAATGCCGGATCTGTCGGTGAGTGGACAATGGGTGATTGAAGAGAACAAAGACTGGCAATGAATTAGGTCCAATAACAATATGATGTAGTAGTTAGTCAACCCACTATGGGCAGCTATACTCATTGCCAGGCTATGAGCGAGTAATGTGGTTTGTCTTTCGATTCTAATAAGCCAATTGGCATTGCTTCCTTGTTACTATCACTATTTGCTCTATTTCTGATACATGTCTCGCTCGCTTGTCTAATGTACGCAACTACACAGATAAGCCACGAGAAGTGCTCAAGCTCTAGTCGACGTCACATGGAACAGCATTATATGAAGCGTCAACAACAGCAGCAGCAGCAGCATCAACATAATATGCCATCCAGCAATTCGGCATCTGGTTCGAAGAGCCGTTTCGATAGTGGGGGACTAAGCAAGTCGCATCATCACAACAAATATGGCAAGGGTAGCAGCTCCCATGAGCTGGACTATGATCTGCGTGAGATAATCGATGACGAGGATGGGGACATGCTGATGGGCGACGATCATCATTGTATGGGCGATGATACGCCGCCCGGCTCTTCCAATTTGCTAGATGTATGCATAGGTCTATTCGTTATTTATCGTATTAGCTTTTGTGTTGAGGCTTTAGTTTTCTTGGGTTTATTTATTTATTAGTGTTCACAATTATTTAAATGCATGCTAATAATAGCATCTAATTTCGCAGAACAATAATTTAAAGCAGCTGCTCAACGATCCCAATGTCTTACGCCAACTGCAAACGCTGCAAAACTTTCAAAAGTTTAAGCAACAAGAGGAGAATCAAAAGCATCGCTACCAGGAGCAGGATGCCTTGCAGCAGCATTTGCAGAATGTTCTCAAGGTAAGTGCGATCATTTACTCATCATAATCTCTGGTACTAGGGAATTTTCCTTTCTGCTCATTTTAGGGCACAGGTGGCTTGCCGCCGGGCGTCGGCATGGGCATGAGCCACAATGATGTGATGGACATGAACAAGGATGTTGAATTCATATCGGAACAGCAACCGATTGAGGTATACACCACACCATTTACTTTTAATAATGTAGAGTTCATCGAATCAGTCAATGTGTGCATTTTTAATTGATTGCGAAATTGCAATAATCAATTCAAACTGCATTACATAACTGAATTATTGTAGCTCATAATTAGATTACAATATATAGTATATATATAAGCGCACACATGAAAGTGGAACTAGTGTCGCATCTATTTCAAACTATATCCAACTATATATAGCTCCACTTTCATAGTGCGCCAAGTGCTGCTGACGTGCCCAAAATGTTGTTATACCGGGGCGGAGAATTCAGAGATTACCGTTTAATCGAAAGAATGGGGAATACTATTATTAATTACGATGATATGAATAACGACTTGATGTGCCTTACTGTTAAGTGCAATAACCGTTGTCGAATTTAAAAATTTTTGGCCAAAACTTAAAAATAACTATCAATAGGGCCATACTTAAATTTAAATTTGCAACTTTGCCTATACGTTTATATTAAAAATGGTAAATGAATGCCCAAAGGTAAGGTTTAACTTTATATATAATGACGGATGCGATACCCGATGCTAGAAGCGCCCCCGCCCTCCGTATAACAACGTTTGGTAAGTGCCTTAAATATGTAAACCACAAATTCAAGTCAGATTCAATTCAATTACCCATCAATGAAACACAAAAACTTGCTCGAAAACGCATCGATGAGAAAATGCCAATGAAAAACAAAAATGAGAAATGAGAAATAGTTAAGAACCGCCAACCAAGTTTGAAAAACGGCCAAAACCACACGTCAACACGCCAAGAATGCAGTTATAAAATAATACGTATTCTCTGTTTAATTTGTAGTTTAACAACAATTCCCAACCCACAACCACTACCATCTTCTACTCCTATCCCATCCCATTCTAGAAAATAATTAAAATGAAACTAACCACGTCCCTCTCCCATTCCCACTCCACATCCGCCATTATTTGTTTTATGCTTAAAATGTTAACGTGTTTATATCACAATCACTTTCTCTCAAATTCTTTGCAAAACTCCAAACGCTCAGGTTATCAATCTGGATGGTGCCGATTCCCGTAGTCCGACGCCCGATCGTGACCGTTACAAGCGCAGTCGACGCAGCAGCCGCAGTAGATCGCCCCGTAGTCGTGGCGGCGGCGGTGGTGGGGGTGGTGGTGGCAATGGAAACGATCGTGATCGGGGAAGTCGCCGTCGCAGCTCACGTTCGCGCAGCCGTTCGCCACGTTCCAGCCGCAGGCGCGGATCGCGCGATCGTGACCGCATGGAGCGCAGCACGCGCGACAAGGAGCGGGATCGCGAACATGAACGTGAGCGACGCAAGAAGGGCCTGCCCGAGATTAAGAAGGAGCATCTAAGTGGTAATTATTCCATGCACATAAGCGTAGCGTAACGCCGTTACGCATCACGTAAGCCCACTCACTCAATACGTAATTGTCGCATGCAAAAGGTTTTCCAGATGACAGAGAATGACAAAACCTTTTGATGCCACATTTACCTGTGAATTACACTTTGTTTTGGTTCACTCTCGTTTGGTCTTTTCAATTAATGCTAATACACAAATGTTTCTTTATTCTGCAGCTCCTTGGCTCGGTTGACGTGTGTGTGTATGAGTGCGTGTTTGTGTATGCGTGTGTGTGTGAATGTGTGATTTAGCTTTAAAGGTTCTAAATCTCATCTGGCATATTTAACCCAATGTCTCTGAAGCGTTTTTGAGCAAAGTTTTTTAGCAACGAAATGAATTGAATAAGCATATTAATGTACCTCCCCATTTTTATCAGTGTATCATCTAAGCACAGAGCAAATCTACTACACTTAAGGCTCCCTAAGGAGCGATATGTCTATTGAAATAATTTTTGCTTGATATTTTATTGCATACATGTGAAAAACTAAAGCTACACCTACACGCCCAGAGCTATATTTTACATACATGCACATATATATATATATATATATATATATACAAATTCTATATGCAGTGAATTAGGTTCACAATTAATTTGAAAAATATCGATTCCGATTGAAGTCGATAGAAACTGTAATATTAAAGCTTAACAGTCATTTATCGAATTGAAACATCGGCAAATAAGCGAGGCGCTCTTCTGCCAAAATTTAGTTTGTTAAAAGAAAGTGTTTATTTAATTGAATAATATTACAAATTATTCAGAGATATCTCTATAAGGAGCTTTTCCCATTGAATTACATACATAAATATTTATACAAATGCTCAGACTTGTACTCTAGATATTCAGTACATACTTATATGAGTATTAATTTCTAGGGAAATAGTTTTTCGACTGAGCCTTTATTCTTCTTCTTCTAGAAGTTTTTACCTTTATAGACAATATTACTAATAGGAAAATTAAAAAATCCATTAAAATTTCAGTTATAAAACCATTTTGTGTATCGAGGTTTCTATTCTAATGATAACATTGTACTTTGAAAAGTACCAAGTAAAAATTGTAAATATTGTATGTTAATAATATCCAGAATTTTTAATTTTATTAGGAAAGTATATAATAAAATTTGAGCTTAAAATAAATTTTTTTACTAGATAGTATAATTGTGAAGCATAAATGTATATGTCAAAGGGTCTAGTATTCACTCTATTAATTATATGAAATATTCTTATTAGATGTAGAATATATTAGTTAAATGAAATTTGAATTTTAACAATCTATGTATATCCAACTAGTTCGAGTATTAAGACACTCTAAGATATATTAGAATTGTAATAGGCATATGCTTCTATGCATATTCTATTGAATCATGTGAGATATAGCCATATCCGATAGCTGACGCAAGGCTACATAAAGGAATAGTGTACAGAAAATGACAAAAACTAAAAACCAAACGAGTTGTGTTTTATATTAAACTTTATTAAATTAATTTATCCTTAATAATATTTATTTAATTAATATATATTTAATACATTTATCTCTGCAGTGTGCAGTACCACGCTGTGGGTGGGTCATCTCTCCAAGCTGGTGTACCAGGAGGAGCTCTCGGATACTTTTGGTGAATATGGCGATATCGTGAGCATCGATCAGATTGTGCCCAGAGGTTGTGCATTCATCGTGATGAATCGTCGCCAAGACGCACACAAGGCTATGCAGGCGCTTAAGAATCACAAGCTTCAAGGTCGTGCCATTACCATATCTTGGGCAGCTGGGAAGGGTGTGAAGAGCAAGGAATGGAAGGATTTCTGGGATCTTGATCTCGGCGTCACATATGTGCCGTGGAACAAGCTGAGCCCCGACACGGACTTCGACAGTCTCGAGGAGGGCGGCATGTTCGACGAGGACACCATGCCCAGCTGGATGAAGCAAAAAATCAATCAGGCGAAAAATGTCAAGGATGTCAAGCCGACAGCCCTAACCGGAGAAATGCCCAATGTGCCGTCTGTGGCGCCGCCAAACTTGCTCTTTGGGATTGACACCACACAGCCACCGCCAGTGGCTCCGCCACAGCATGGCGGACCTGGTGCACCTCCGCCCGCGCTGATGGGTATGGTGCCTGGCCAGTTCCAGATGGCGCCTCCATTGGGCGCACCACCGCCGCAGCGCATGTTGGGTCCCATGGGGCCGCTGAACCATCCGTTGGGCAGCATGGCTATGCCTCCGAATATGGTGCCCGGCATGCCGCCGCCAATGATGATGCCGCCTAATATGATGCCACCCGGTTTTCCGACCATGGGCGGCCCACCTCCACATCCTATGGGACTGCCGCCGGGCGCACAGTTTCCCCCGCCGGGAGCAGTGCCGCCGCCCATGGCCACAATTCCAGCACCCGCGGGCTCTGGCACTGGCAATGTGAGCGACGACCAAATGGACATCGAAATGGAGCTTGAGGATGCACCATCGCAATCGGCACCTACGTCCTCACAACAGCAAGCACCTAACTTCAGCCAACCGCCGCCGATCTTCGCAGGTGGCGCCACACAACCGAACAGTGTGGATGTGGCCGCAGCGGTTGCTGGAAATGATCTGTTCCAAAGGGATCGCACACGTGGTCCTAGCGGCGCCGGTTCTCGCTGGGGCGGCCGCGACGACATTGCTGAGGCTTCGGAGCGCTGGAGGAATGAGAACGGAGGCGGTGGACCGCCGCCGCTAAGCGGAGCCTTCAACGAGGCACGAGCGCGTCTCAATCTCAATAGCATGGAACATGGTGGAATGCAACGTCCAGAATTCTTGGGTGGCTTGGGTAAGTCGCAAGCAAAGTAAATGCCATATTCGTAATTTAATTAATGATGTTTCCATTTAGAATTTGATAATCGTCAAGGCGGTGGACCGCGTGGCATGGGTCCTGGCCCCAGGGGTGGCAATCATAATGGCGGCAATGGCGGAGGTGACTTCTTCCAGCCCAATATGAATCCCAATCAGAATCGGTTCAATCAGCCAACGAGTCTGATGCAGATGCGAATACCGCCGCCGGTGGCGTTTAATCAGCGCATGGGAGGACCGGGTGCAGGCAATGGAGTGGGTCCCATGTTTATGCGTAATCAAGGTGGCGGTGGACCAGGCGGCAGGCAGCAAGGACCAGGTAAGAACTATAAAGCTCAAAAATTAAATAAAAACTAATGCATTCTCTATTTAAAGGTTTCTTCAATCCGCGCAATCCGTTTAACGATAATCAACGTGGTCGTGGCGGTGGCGGAGGTGGTGGCGGCAGCGGTGGTAGTGGTGGTGGTCGTGGCATGGGCGGTGGCGGAGGTCGCGGTGGCCGATGGAGCGATGATGAGGAAGACGGCGGCAACAACTTCAAACGCCGTGGAGGCGGTGGCCCAGGTGGCCCGGGCAATCGATTCCGTGGCGAACGCGATGGCGATGATAGACGCGGCGGCAATGGACGTAGTGGACGTGGCAGCCAGCGCAGCGAAGAGCGTGAACGTGGACCCAACAATAATAACAGACGTGGCTCACGCGACGACAGTAATCGCCAGTCGATAAGCTCCACGGATGAGAACGCATTGCAGGGCAAACAGTCTTCGTCGGAGCCGGATGATATGAAGAATAAGCCGGTGGCAGCGCCATCCGTGAACAATGTAGAAAAATCAGCTGCTGTAGATACCGAGGAGGACTGGGATAGAGAGCTGCAGGAGTATGATGCTAGAATGGAAGCGCAACAAGCAGCTGAAGCTGCAGCGGCTGCAGAAGCCACCGCTGCCGCCTCTGGCGCTGGTGCTTCTACTGCCACAGATACCTCTGATATTAATAAACAGAAATCGGAAAAGCTGGCCGAAGTGGCACCTGCGTCAGAGGTAGAGACGTTTGCCACCCCGCATGCGGAAGAGATCAGCGAGGTGTCCAAGCCAAAGGCACCATCGCCTGTCTGCACGCCTCTCTATGACGAGTTGCCGCCACCAGCATCAGCAGCTGGAGCAACGGCGCCGCCACAGCCAGTTGAGCAGGCCGAAGAGCCAAATCCAAAGATCGAACAGAAGCGTGTGACTGAGGAATTTACGCATGAGCCCGAGCCTGAGTCTGCGCCTGCAACAGTGCAACAGCCACAACAACGCGTTGATTCCCCACCCAGAGCAGAGCAGTCACCGCCAGCCTCAGCAGCCCCAACAACAACAACAACAGAACCAACGAAAGATATAGCGGAGGAAACTGAGCCAGTTGCCAGTGCCCAGCCAGCAGTTGAGGCAGACTCATAGAATGTCGAGGATATCGAGGAATAACAGAAAAGGACAACAAAGATAGAAGGAACGGAAAAAGAGTCTTTCGATGGGACGTCAATGTGTTAGTCGAGAAATGTGTATTTTATGATTTCCTTACATATGATTCATGTATGTATGCATGTCACACAGCATACATATGTATATGCCCCCTTTTAATAATATTAAAATTTTAGCTTTTGAGATTACGCATTTGTTGAGACGCGACAAAGGTCTGCACTATTCTTGCTAGGCTAAGGCACTTTAATTGTATAATTTTTTAATGATTCACATATTATTTAAGGCTTTGGTGCCGCAATAAAATAAACCAACAAATTGTAGGGTCCTCTGACATCGGACGCTAGTAATTCCCCTCCTTCAAGTACGAATATTGTATGTAAAACAACAACAAATGAGAACCCAAACTCCAGAAAACATCAGCAGTTAAAAGGCGCAAATAAGGAACAAATTGTAGCAAATAATTATAGAATAATATGATATAATATGGACGAAATTAATAGACAGAGGAGAAAACAGCCACGCTTGAGAAATGTTTATAATTTTGTTATGTATATAATTTTAAGATGGTATTTAACACAAACTGTTTCTTATGCGCAGATTATAAGTACACGTATAATAATGTACAATTTAAATATGGAAATATTATCAATACTATTAATAATAAACAAAAACAGACAGTTGACTTATATCCAATGTGTTTTATTTCCTGATCGGCAGAATTGTAAGCGTTTTAATCAAATAAAGTAAGTAATTTGGCATATTATTCTTGCAGGAGTTGTTTTTTATATTTGATGATTATAAATATATACATATGTATGTATAGATGTACATATATAAAAGAAATATTTCCTTACTATGGATTTATGACTACTTCATTTATACTTTATCTCTTTCATATATTTGTATTAACTTAACTATGAAACTTATTTATAAATTTTTTTTAGCTCAATTTGTTAGTTTAAATATGTCGATAAACCTAAGATTTACAACACTCAAGCTGCTTATAATTATCCTATTTATTATAGCTTTTTAAAGCTTTTGTGTGTCCTGTAGATATCGATAGCTTCGGCTGATTCCCCTGACTGAAAAGCAATAGCTGAAAGAAGCATATTCAAACTAAGGGACCCATACAATTACGAACTAAATTATTGGAGTGTTGACAATTTATTTAAACCTCCATTAGTGGTTTTTTTAATTTAAATAATAATCGTTGGATCTAGTTCGTATATACAAAATATCGTTCACTGTTAGCTAGTTCCGAAATGTTAATGTTATTAGCACTGTTAAGCAACATTTCTGTTTGGTATTTTTCATAAATAAAAAGTCTTTGCAGCTATATGTGTGTGTGCGCGTCATTTTAGAGCGTGAATTTTCGATTCGGTAAAAAAAAAACGTAAAAAAGCTAATCAATAATATTTATGAATGTTTTAAAAATTGATGCATTTGAAAAAGCACTAAAAATATATGCTCAAATTCGGTAATTAATTGTTTTAAGCTTCAAGCAACGCCGAACGACGTGCGAAAGAAAAATTTTGGTTTCTCTGTGCCAAAGAATTTACACATATGAGTGTATACGCATACACATACACACGTACGTGTGCATACACAAGTATATTTATGTAGATGTGAGGCTGTTGTAAGAAATGTGCAAAATTTTCTAAAACATCCAATATATAAATTGTGTTATAGTAACAGCGGAACACGTTAGCTACTCTATTTAATTGTCGATAATACAGTGGAAGCTGCAAAAGTCAGAGAGCTGCGCGCAGCCAATATACAGTCTTGTGAAACTGTATGCTAAATACAAAAAAAAAAAAGTAAATAAATAGAAAAACAAAAAATAAACATGTTTATGCATGTAGAATTTTGCATACATGTATTTATTAAAAATATAGACTTTCATACATGCATATATATGTATATAAAAGAGCGCGCGTGTATATTCAGAGTGTAAAATATGTACATTAATATGTCCGTGCATACATAGGGACCGCCGCCAACAAACCACACATACATGCGCAACACGCACACAGGCTGTTTCGATGTTTCGTGTTTCTGTTTGTGCGTGTGTGTGTGTGTGCTTGAATGTAATGCGAAAAAGCAACGTAACCGCTGACGACGTCGGCAGCTGGCTTCAGCATCTAGGAGCAGCATCCTTGTTTCTTTTCCTGTAAGCGCGCTCTCTTGTTGCTTTCAGTCTGCAGATGTGGATGTGGATGCTGTTCGACAGCAAACCCCCAATCTTTACCCCACCACCACCATCACCACCCCCAAAATAGCAGCCATAGACTCAGTTTCAACCGCAACAGTCGTAGTCGCAGTCCACATAGTCCCCGCTGTGTATTTTGATCAACTTTTCACTTTTCGATAAGCTATTGTTGTTGCTTCGACAGTTTTTAGTGCGGTGTACATATGTATATTTAATGCAAGCCATAAACAGATTACTATTATCAAATCGACACCGGTGTCAATGAAATATTAGTTACTCCCATACCTTCTAAAATGTTTCTGAAATATACGAAAAAAAAAAAAAAATAAATAAATAAATAAATAATAATCCAAATAATTTTTCACATTCGAATATGTTGTTAAAGTTTAAGTTCTTTAACAATTGTTTGGCTGTGGCAAAGTTATTGTTGTTGTTTTTAGGTATCGCAAAACAGCTGTACATTTGAGGCCCAGACAATTTGATCGCAACAGCTTCCTCTATATATCTACGTGTGTGTGTGTTTGACCAATTCTAGTTTAGAGTTTGAAAGTGCAGACAAACTAAACTAAGCATTCATCTGTTAGAATTCAGGACTTAACAGTGAAGTAACAGTATGTTAGGCATGCTCTCAGCAAAACAGACAGTCCACGTGTGTGCAATAAGCAGCTTACAGTTTATGATTAATATATCGAATATTTATTAAGTGTCAAAATCAACTTTCCTTGAAAATGTAATATTACTCATTTTTAATTCGACTAAACTTATTTGTCAATCGTATTCTTGATTATAACTATAGGCAATTGCTTAGCTGTCTGTCAATAGGTTTACCTTTCCTCCTCATACATCCATAGACTCATGCACACATACATGCATACTATGCAGGTGTGTATTTTAATGTGAAGCCAGACGTCATCAGTAAGCTTAGCTTCCGTTACCGTTGTTGTGTCAGTTTCATGCTCTTGTATGATGCGCTCCACTTTTGGATGCTATTTATAAACGCTTTTATATGTATGTATGCGTGTACTCAGCCCACACACTCACACACAGTCAAAACACATGCGCAAGAATGGATTCTCTGCTGGGAAACAGCTTCCTTAAAATCTGCATACATAGTTCCGCTTCCGTCCAAAATGTCTGTACATGTACACATGTACGTGTGTGTGTGTTTTCAGCGCAGTCGCAGTGTGGCTAGAATATAAAACGGATTGATGATGCCTGTGTGTTTGTGTAATTGCGTCTGTGTATGGGTCACACAATCATTCAACTTACCGGGCAGCATCCACATGTTGAGGCGCGTGCAATTCCCGCTTCATTCCTTTTCTCTCCATACACATACTCACACACATATAAAATTGAATTGAACTGTAGCTCGCACTCAAATCAGAATAAAATACACTTAGGCGAATTCCCCTAATATTGGAAATGAAGCTGCATCGTTAATGAACTGATACGCATATCAGCATGAAAATTCTTTTCTATAATCTTATCGTGGGAGACATTTTTTTGGTTGCCGCCTAAGTGAATCCACTTGAAATAATGAGCAGGAAGCAATTTAATTATTTTTGACTTGATACTCAGCTAAAAAAAAAAACCTTTCAAAATTAAAACCAAAGCAGATAAACTAGTAACAAAATTCAGTTAACTAAAAAAAAAGATTAGAAAGATAATTTACCGCTATGAAGGTTTACTTAGCGATGAATTTTAACGTTTCGATACACAATGCTACAATTAGGGTGAACCAAATAACATCTTAAAGAAGAAATTTCGAGACTTATCTATTCTTGGTTTGTGACGATCAATTCGTTGCTTTCATGCGTATATTTCATTTTTAGTTAGTAAATAGATTACTTTTTAAAATGTTTTATAAAAGAAAGGCTTTTATGGGCTTAAAGGCAATTTAAAAGAAAAAGGGCCACTCAACAATTAGCTGACGTCCTATTGTCAATGTGTGTATTTGACGATTTAATGCTGTTATTGTTTTGCTTGGCAGCTTGTTTGTATTTACGCTAATACACATGTATTGTTTATAAATTTGCATAAGCAGCAGCAGCAGCACATGATGACTTTTCATTTTCTTTTTTGATTTATTTTTATGATCAGTTGTTTCGCCCGTTGCGCTTTCAAGTTGAATGTCACCTGCTATGTTAAATTGGGAGGAGCCGTGCTTTAGTGTGAGGAGCAATTGTTCTGAATGCAAATACAAAGCAATAAAAATCGATATACGATTGCTAGCTTTTGCGGTTAACTTTTCTCATTTATCTCTCACACACATGCGATGCAGCTGATCCATATTAGAGGAGTTCGCAATCGTGCTTCCATTTCCTCTATTATTTTGTTTTATTTTTTGGTTGTTTTTAACGGCTAAATGTTAAATGCTGTGATTCGGGTATTGCTAAATGTGATTATTTTTCTATACTAAATAGGCTGACCGCATTTCAACACCAATTGCACGCCCACACTTGCACTTATGCAGCGTCAATAGCAACAAGAACAAAAACAATAATAACAATAGTACAAGCAGTCGCGGTCAACGCACAACAAAACGAAAGTGTTCTCAACCAAATAAAAATAGTTTTCGAATAAATAAATAAAAGCGTCTCATGCCAGCGTCGTTGACAGTTTTGTAGCCTAAAATGCAATGATACTATAAATGAATTAAATCACATAGCATATATGTACATATGTACAAACATACATAGTATGTATGTGTTTGCATACATACATTTGTATGCTTAAATAAAATGAAAAACACTTTAAAGTTTTTTTTTTTTATCTCCACTCTCTTGCTTATGTTTGTGTGTGTCCGTATGTGTGTATGTATTTGCAGTTAAGAACTGAAAGCCGGCTCAGCGGGAGGTAAATTTTGCGTACTCGTGAAATGTGAGGAAATGCCGCGCCGGCAGCTGCCATATCGATGTCGACAACTTCAACGCCAACAGCAGCAGAAGCAAAAGCAACCAATACTACAAGCAACAAAAAGTATCGCAACCCCCAGCAGCATAATTAAATAATTGCCAACAGATCGATCTCCATCTGATAAATTAAGTGTAAAGTGAAAGAGCGATTGAGTGAAGTGCGCCCGAACAATTAAATATTAACATTGGCAGGCAAATTCATAAAAAGAAGAAGGAAAGAATACAAAACACAATTAAACAAGTTCTTTAATCGAAATATTGCAACCAACCGAATAAGGCGATTTTCAACGTGCAGTAAAAATGAAGCGGCGCAATGCAGATTGTGGCAAATTACGTCGCCCAATGAAGCGGAACAAAATCACAGAGGGCATGTATGGCAGGTAAGTGCTCAAATACCACCAACACATCTTCTCTATTTACGTGTGTATATTACGTATGACGTATTAGAGATGAGCGCGCTTAACGATATGTTCAAAATAATACGAATGAAAATATGAGAACAAGAAAAAAAAGTAAATACACATAGTTACATTAAATGTGTACATTTATTTATTTTTATTATTATTATTTTTTTTTAGAAAATATTTAAGATAACTTTAAGCTTTGAAGCCTCTTTTACATGTATATAAATCTTGTACGTGAGCATTAATATTGCTTCAATTTCAACGCATAAATTATGACATTTGAATATCGTGCTCGTGTCACGCAAACCAAACATGAAGCGTGCCCAACTCTTATATGTACATATATGTATATACATATATATGTACGCATACATACATATCTATCCAGTTTATCGCGCTGATTCGCATACCGCACTGATCGCGTAATACATAATTCTAGATATGGTTGGTTCATAACAAAACTTGTATTAACCTGCGCAACGTCAAATTAATTTATAAAAAAGAAAATCAAATTTTTACTTTTATTATTTTGATAGAAAAATATTAATATATTGATTGAAAATAAATTATTGCATTGGAGTATGATTTAATGCAAATTATATTGTATTTGAAAAAAGAAAAGAAATCACATTCATATTAATTTTTATGCGTTACGATTTAACATTGATTAATAGCTTTGATATTGATAAATTAATTACAGAGTTATTAGAGTTCACATAAAATATATAATGCATTTTAGCAAGCTATATTATATTAAATAGAAAATAACAAACAAATCACATTAATTTATTTAGCATAGCTATAAAAATAAATAGAAATTTTTAGTCAGGGTCGGTTAATTGGCGGACATATCAGTTTGGCTAATTATAAGAAAGAGTTCTTAACTCTGCTTCTTCTTCTTATTTGGTGAATGCTCTGCTGAATGTCTCAATGCTGACAGAGTTCAGCACTCAGAGATTGTCACGTTGTTTCTGATTTTATTACGCATTTATTTGTTTGTTTACATTTTGATTTTGAATTTTATTGTTATTTATTTTTAAATACAACGATATACATATATACATGTTTATAGTCATATGTATGTGTGTTATTTTCGAAGTGATTGAGTTAGATAATTTATTCAGCGCTTGTTGTTTGATTGTGTTTGAAAGCTATAATTGAGCATAAAATTCGAATCCTAATCAAATTATTGATGAATCTATTAATCAAATATGGGCTAGATTGTTTTGATCATATATGTATAAAAGCTTAAAATTATAGCATCTCGTAATCATTTTAAATTTATATTTTAATTTTTTCAGCACAACTGTTCTATACATGAAATTTCTAATACTTTGGGCCATTGTGATGGTGGCCGACTTCATGTTTATGTTCCGATTTGAATTCCTCTGGCCATTCTGGCTGCTGCTGCGCTCCGTGCATGACTCCTTTAAGTACAAGGGCTTGGTAAATACACAATAAATTGTACAATAATAAATAGTATAATATATATTTCTTATACTTTTTGTGCTCCAGGCATTTTCTGTGCTATTCGTGTGCATTGCAATAACTTCGGATCTGGTGTGCTTGTTCTTCATACCCGTACATTGGCTGCTCTTTGCGGCCAGCACGTACGTCTGGGTGCAGTACGTCTGGCATACAGGTGCGTCTCATCATCATCATCATCATCGCATTAATAACAATAATAATAATATTTATTTATGATCTTTTTTCGCCTTATCTAATTGCAGATAAGGGCATCTGTTTGCCAACTATTATATTGTGGATGTTGTTTGTCTACCTGGAGGTGGGCATACGATGGAAAGACAGTCGTCATATGCCACATCTGGACCTATGCCGGCCGTTCGCCGCGCACTGGTGAGTGATCACAAATGGTTTGCCATGTTCCCACTCTAGAACTTATTCCTATTCTTCTTCAGCATTGGCTATCCAGTGGTTACGCTTGGCTTTGGCTTCAAAAGCTACGTGGGCTATCGTATGCGGCAGCGTAAACAGCGCGAGGTTGCTAAAGAGAATGAGTTCTATATGCAGCTGTTGCAGCAGGCACTGCCCGCCGAGGAGGCTACCGATGAGGCACAAATAGCGGGCGCGACAGCGGTAACTGTTGCCTCCAATGGAGCTGTGGTTGTACCCAATGGCACGGGCGGTGCGCCGGCAGCGCTCACCACATCGGCCTCGACCCAGGCCAATGGTGTTTTGGTAACTGCAACTCAAGCACAAAATCATCACGAGCATCATCACAGCGCTGGCAGTGGTGGCGGTGGCGGCGGCGGCGGAAGTGGCAGTGGCAGCGGCTCCGGCAGCAATGCTAGCAATAGCAATCATCATCATCATCACCATCACAACAACAATAATAATAATAACAACAACAACAGTAGCAGCAGCAGCAGCAACAATCATCACACCAAGGATAACACAACTAGCGAGAGCAGCACAGCGAGTGGGGCAACGGCATCGGCAGGAGCCGCTGGTGCTGCAGCCGCAACATCGTCCGCATCTTCGTCAGCGTCCACAAACACATCAGCCTCTGCGACAGCCAGGCAATCAAATTCAGCAGCATTAGCAGCAGCAACAACAACAGGTGCTGAGCATTAACTACTAGCATTAGATTATATTCAGCAAACAACATTCCCATAAAGTGTCCAACTTGCATGTGGTTAGAATTTTGTGTATGTAATCAGTAGCTATCGAAGCTTCGTAGTCTCCTGGCAACCACACGAAATTTTTATATATATTCATTCATATGAATCATTGTAACCATAAGCGATAAAAATCAATCATGTTTATGTAAATATGAAACTAAATGTGTAACTATATTTGCAGCAACCGCAAATGGTCATGTTGGCGGTGGCTCGCGCAATCATCGGCGTAGCATGGACAAGGACAAGCATCGCAACAAGAGCGATGCAGGCGACAATGAGCACAACAATGGCACGCGGCATGGCGGCAAAAATGGCAGCAGCAACAGTAATAGCAACAGCTATCAGCAAGTTGATGGCAATGCAACTACAAGTAATAACAGTAAGGAGAAGTCAGACTGGGATAGTGGCAATAGCAACTATCAACAACAACAACAACAACCGCAGCAACAGCAGCAGCAGCAGCAACAACAACAACAGCAACAGGGGGCAAAGGACAAACAGGGTGCATTGAACAAAAAGAAAACGCTTAATTCGAAGCAAATTGATATCGCCCCCTTGCTTGCAGACAAAAAGACGCACAATGCTGTCAGCAATGGCAATGTCCTGCAGTTCGAAACAGATGAGGCACCGATCGTGGAATCAGTGCCTCAGGTGGAGAAGGCGCCTAAAGGTAAGTGCTAAGCATTGGCTTACCCAATCTCTGATCTTGTAATCCAATATTCTTTTCGTTCCGCAGGCCGTCGAAATCGTGGTAAGAAGGATAATTCAGCCAAAGACAATCATAGCCAGCAGCTGGCGCAACAAAAGGAGGCAGCAGCAACTGCTGCACCTGCTGCCGCGGCAACTGCTGCCAGTAACAGTAACAACAACAACAGTAACAACAACAATAACAATGATGCCAGCTCCGTTTCGTCGTCGACCAGCTCGTCGTCGAGCAATGCCGCCGCTGCCGCCATCTCGCACATTGCCAGCAAAGTTGTATCGAAGATATGCGAAACATGTATTAAGCTGGAGGCAGATGTTAAGAAATATCGTGCCGAAATTAGCCACATGAAGCAAATCGAGAACGAGCTGCGCCAGAAACTGGACGTCAATCTGACCAGTAAATCCAGTTTGCAGGCCAAGCAGAAGGAGTGCGACGAGCTGGAGAAGCGCATACAGGAGCTGACCAATGCACGCCATGCCGACATGCTCAGTTTGCAGGCTGTGGAACGTCGCCTAAACGAGGAACGCCGCCAAAAGCAATCTCTTGACGCCCAGCTGGCCAATGAGAAAAAGGCACGCAAAGCTGCCGAGGAGAAGGCAGCACGGCCAGAGTGCAGCGCCCAGTGCAAGCAGCGTCGCCAGCAAATGGAGGAAGAGTTGAAACGCGTGCGCAACGAGCTCAAGCAGACCGAAGGCGCCATGCAGGTGGCCGTGGATCATGGCCGCAAATTCGAGCAGGAGGTGGGTGGAACAACAAATACCTAATTGGTTAAATATAATAATTAAACTCTATTCTGTTAACAGTATCACATGCTGGAACTGAAGGTGCAAAATCGCGAGTCCACGCAAGCGGATGCTGAGATGCTGATGAATGCGCTGGCTACCATGCAGGAGAAGAACACAACCCTGGAGAAGAATCTATCCGCAGAGACGAGAGTTAAGCTGGACTTGTTCTCGGCTCTGGGCGTGGCAAAGCGACGGCTAGAAATAGCTGACAGTATGTATAGCTAGGGGAATGGCAGAGGAACGCAAATGTGTAATGAACAAACTTTTTTGGGTTGCAGGTCAACGTCGGTCCAAGGAGGATGAGGTCATTGATCTCAAGGCCAAGATAGCCCAGCTGCTGGCTGTAATGCCGGACACGCTGTGCCTGAACACGGGGCCGCATGGTAGCGGAAGCATGCTGCGCATGAACGATACACCTCCGCTACAATCGGGCGGACCGGGCCCGTCCTCGCCCATGCTCAGCCTGGGCGTCGCGCAAGATTATCAACAGCATCAACATCAGCAACATCAACAGCACCAGCAGCACCAGCAGCATCAGCAGCTACAGCAGCAGCACCAACAACACCAGCAACAGCAGCATCAACAGCACCAGCAGCATCAACTCCAGCAACAGCAACAGGTTGTGCCCGTTTCACAGCAGCAGCAGCAACAGCAAATGGTGCCGGTCAGTGTGGCTGCAGCGCTGCATGTGGTGGCCGGCAATGTGGTCAACGGTGGTGGTGGCGGCGGTGGTCTCTCGACGCTGGATCCAAATGCCAGCGTCTATACGCCCAAAACCGGCAACATGATGGTGGTGCCGCCGGTGAATATGAATCCCAATGGTGCGGATGCCTGACGCCAGCAGCATCAACAGCACCAGCAGCACTCATCGACGTTATCGTCGGTGAGTGCATCATCCTCGCATCAGCTACTGAGACGACAAGTATGAGATTATTATAATTTATATGAAACGTAACTGCAAACAGCATCAACATCAGCATCTGCATCAGCATCAGCAACGGCATCCGATAGATTTGGACTAGAGTAGTCGATAGATGACAAACGGCAAGTGGCAAATGGAAGGCAGTTTGAATATGATATAATGAATGTCCGTACTCTAAGCATAAGCAGTTTCCTTTAACGAACCCCCCACACAACTACAACAGTATCACAACTCAATGTACACCCCATTATCAATTATCAATTTCCATAACTCAGAATTGTAGCCAAGATACATTTCGCAACGGCAGTTAGTTGATTGTTTTCTAAATTCCATGAATATTACCCAATTATATATGCTTTTATTTTTTGACCCATCTCAAAATGACCACAAATGTCATACAACTTAATTAAACTAGAATCCAAATATTTTTGGGATATATTTAAAACGAAATGAAATGGAAATTGTATTCCTAATGTTCGCAACCAGTTCCAGTTGTCAACTACCTTATTTAATCCACCCAAACTTCGCTCATGGAAAAACATTAACACAACACTCATTCACTCATACTCATTCATTCATTTACACTCATTTGGCAGACTCGTTGCGCGAGTTCTTGATTGATTTAAACACATTTAAGAAATAAGATGAGTAAACGCGAAAGATAAAGAAACACTAAAAATTAAAATATTAATTTGTAATTGAAAATGCGAACGAATAGATAGAAATGAAGAAAAGAAAGATCTGTTTACTACTTACTTTACGAAACGCTGTGAGAGTTGACCAACTTTTAGTGATGGCTTTTGGAATTTGGCGTGATTTATGCTTTTTAGCCAAATTGTATGCCCTCTTTCAATGGAATTTTTGAAGTCTGCGCCCTTGATTTATTATCTCATTAAATTATTTTTGTTATAAACTTTAATTGTACGCCTATTATGTAGAATTTAACTATTTTGAAAAACAAAACAAACAAAATACCAACAAATTTCTTTTTAAGTTTTAATTTATTTGTTGCTCTTCCTAAAACAAAAAGAAAAAATATAACAAAAAAAAAAAAAAAACAAACAAATAAAAAAGCAAGTTGAAAATGCTTGAATTTAAATGCGAAGAAAACGAAAAACGAGAACTATTTTGTTTAATAATAATAATAAAAAAATAAAAAAAACAAACAAAAAAAAACATATAAAGCTTGAAGCTAGTAAATATTTGTTTTTAATTTATGTTAGCTTTTTAGTTGATTTCTAATTTCTCTATTTTTAAGATCTCAATATATATGTATATATTTCTATCAACTGAGTAGCCCGCCGTGGATTAGCCTAAAAGTCAGTGTCAAGCCAAAGCAACTCCAGTCTAAAGTCAGACTAACGAATCCAGTTTCCATATTCAAAATGTTATACTATATGCTGCAGGCGGTTTCAACGGCCATTTTTGCCACATTTGCCACGCTATGGCTGATCGAAGGTAAGTAAGGCTTTGTCCCAGCCCACTCCAACTTGATAGTCCATTCCGCAGAGAGTCTGATCAACCTGATGATGTCCACGTTTCTGTTGGTGCTGCGCATTGCCTGCCATCCGCTGATGGTGTTGCCCACAATCTTTGGAGTCTACTATCTGATACGCAAGGTGTGGCTGCGACGCCGCCAGCTGGGCGATGGTGAGGCAATCCAATCCACGGGGCGGCGTCCCAGCTATCGCTCGCCACGAATCGGATCTTTCCGCAGCATGGGCAGCACATCGTCGCGCAGCAATGATAGCTGTGATTACGAAGACGACGAGATCCGTGGCTTGGAGAGATCGTAGCTTTGTTATAGGCTTAATTTTAGTTTGTTTCAAATTAATGAAGTGAAGTCTTTGGTTTGATTTACTAGATTTACTCTTACAAATGCAGACACAAACTACACTGACGCGAACGAACATATTTATATGTATGTGTATAAAATTGTACTTAAAACTAATACAGAGGCCTCCCCGCCTCGCTGAGTCCCGCCCCGATTCGTTGATGTTTTCATGGTTTCTGTAGGGATGACGTATCCATTTTGCACAATAGATCCGCCACCTTCAGCAGCATGGCATTGTTCTGCTGGTCGGAGGCAGTTGAGCTGCTGCTGATCATTTCGGCCAGGTGATGTATGTACTTATCCACGCTGTCCACGTTTAGTCCGCCGGGATGCACGGCTGGCAGCGTAACGCCACTCAGCGTCGCGACTAGTTTCTGCCGCAGATTCTTTGTATATGTAGCGAGACGTGCATTCTCCTCCTTCAGCTCAGACACTTCGGCCATGATTTTCGCATGTCCGGCCTTTGTGTTATCCACATGCTGTTCCAGCACGGCATTCTGCTGCTCCAGATCGGTTTTGGTCTTGCGCAGGGTGCGCAGCTCATTCTCTGTGCTGCGATTGTGCTCGATGAACTCGTTCGTGTAGATGGGTATTTCGCCTGCTATGCACGGACGCTGGGCCGCAGGGGCGCAGGAGTTGAGTGCGGGCGGAGTCGGTGTACGCTTCACTTGAGCTAGCGGTATATCATCCGGGTCCGGTGTTGGTGTACTCAGCTGCTGCTGCTGCTGCTGCTTGTTCACTCCTGCACTGTGCTTAACAATAGTTTTCTTTGCGCCAGCAGCAGCGGTGACTGTGGCACTGCTATTGGCTCCGTCAATGCCGCTGCCGCTGCTGCTGTTGCTGTTAGTTGCCTTCTCCTTGGGTGTGCTGGCATTTTTGTTATCGAATACCTTCTTTGCTTTGGCCAATTCGGTTGCCACTATTTCGGGATGCTCCTTCAGGAACTTGTGCATTTGTTCCTGATATCTGAAATTTTTAAAACATTGTATGAGTGATGGATGATATACATATTGTGTGAGAATGTGTATGTATTCAAATAACTTCTCGTATTCAATTTACAATGCCTTATCCTTGGCTGCAGCCTCCAGATATGGTGCCTTTCGTTCATCCGTCAGCTGGTGCCACTCCTCGCCAATCATTTTCGTGTGCTCCAAGGCGGTGCGATTTGGGTGCTCGCGGCGCAGCTGCTCCCTGCGATCATTCATGAATCTCACATACGAGTTCAGTGGCATTTTCGGTGCTCCAGCCACATTGATACGTCGTTGGGTGAGCTTCTTCAGCTCCGTGTCCAGATCGTTGCCAGTCACAGCATTTCGTGCTTTTCCTTTCTTTTTCTTTGTTACTTTGCCGGCGCCGACGACGCTGCCGCCGCCGGGTGAGATATTCAGATGGCTTTCATCTTCCGCATTTACTGATTTGGCAGGCATTGCAGCTGCTTGCCCTTCCCCTGTTGCATCTAAATTTTCTGCCACCTCCTGGTTTATTGCACTTTTGTTTTCTTCTTTGCTATCCATAATTTATCAATTTGCACTTATTTTTTATTCTTGTTTATATTTTATCGATAGTTATCCAACTGCAACTTTGCGCTTTGTTTACTTATGAGGTTTTTGTTTTGTGCAAGCGTTCTTTTGTAAATATTTACTTAATTTTTTTTGTTGGACAAAAATAAAAACAAATTGCAAACTGAGAGATTAATTTCTGCTCTCTTAGAATATCGCATATTTTGCTGTTATACGAAAAGTGTTATACAAGAACAGCTGTTGCCTCAAAGACAGGGGTGTGCAGCTTTTAATAATTTTCACATATATGAAGAAATATATATATTTAACTTTTATATGTCGTATGATCAACTATTTTATTTTAATTTAATTTATTGTGAATTGGCGTTTTAAATTCCTATGCATTTAAATACTTAGCTGTCATTTGCGTTACATTTCGGATACTGGCGCACTATGGCAACTCTGTGTTGACGCACTTCTACATTTACACAGTGACGTCATCAAAATGTGGCGCGATTTTGATTATCGGCTTATGAAAAAACTGCGTACTTTGGATAATCATATATAACCAGCAGAATATATAATACTATATAATATTATAATATATGGGCCAATAATCCATTCATATATGTGCATGTATAAATCCTATTCACAGATAATTTTCAAATAAAAATTCAATTCTTTCCGTTGTGGTTTTTTCTATATTTTGAATATTCATATACACTTGTGGTCTGCATGGTCTTGGATAATTGTTTGAGCACGATACAATTACAAAATATATAATTAGCCTACTTGAATAACAGGTGTTAAATATAAATAGAAACTTACAAACAAGCTTAGCATTTTATCAATATCGATGATAAATTCTGTACAATTTAAGCAGCTACAACTGCGAGTGTATACTATATATATTAAATTTGTATATATATGTGTAGATTACGAGCTAAAACTTAATAATGAAGGCGGCCAGCCACATATAAAATTCAACATAAATTAACAATGTTAAGAGAGATATAGGTAAAAAGAGAATTGGCTGATCGAATGGGATTTTCAATTTGAAAAATGAACAATTAAGCCTCTCATGTGAGTTGCAGTTAAATTAAACTGGGAAATAGTTCATCGAAATTACTTTCCCAGGGAAATTCGTCATCCTCGGTGTGCATCGGAATGTCACTATCCAAATGCGACAGAGTCGTCGACGCTGGGGAGCCAATCACCGACTCATAGCCATGATCCGATGTGGCCGAATGCATAGAGAGTGCAGGTGATTTGGCTAGCGGTGAGATGGCTTTGACCCGCGGACACAGGAACTGCTCAATGGGCTCGAAATTTAGATGGCTGGTCGCTTCATCGTCCGAATCATCGGTGGCGTTGATCACATTGAGGTAGACCTGTGAGGGCGACGTTGCTGGCAACGGGCACTTCATGATCGCATCTGTGGTGTTCTCATCGCCAGCAGTGACGCCCTCACCGTAGATTACCTCAACGGCCTCATTCACTGGCACTGCATCGCCGTCCATGACAATGGTGATGGAATTCGTCTTAGCATCGTATGTGCCATATACCGTATCCGGTGTGGCACTCTGCAGGAATGCAGCTGCTGAAATTGTCTTCGTTGTTGTTGTTGTTGGTATTGATGTTGCTGTTGCTTTCTTTTGTATGTTTCCATTTATCGTTGACACCTGCATAGGCAATCTGCTGGTGTTATTGATGTTGTTGATGTTGTCCATGTTGTGGGTGCTCGTAACGGGTTGCGCTTTGGTATGATCATTTAGGCCATCAGCTCTATGCCCGCCGGATTCCATGCACTCTGCTGCGGTCCCCACCATTGATCCAGGCAATCGCTCTGAGTCGCCTGCATCTTTGGCAGCAGCTTGGTGGCATGTGCCACCGCCTGCTTCCAGGTCTGCTGTGATATCTGCGAGGAGACTCTCGGCCAGCTCTTCAAGTCGTCGCGCATCGAACTCTTCGTCGTCGACGAGCAGCATGTCTTGTATAGAAGGCAGAGCGCCACAATTCTCCAAAGTGAGGCCGTTGTGTTGCTCTGCTTCAGCTGCTGTTGCAACATTCGTGATGTCATCAAGGCACGCGCTGACGACTGTGTGTCCACTTGTGTACCCTGCTGCAGAGGGTCAGCATTGGATGCTGCAGATCCAGTGAGTGTGGGCACACAGCCCTCAGCGCTTGCATTGATGTCAGCTATGTTGCTGTGGCTGCTGTTGTTGTTGTTGTTATTATAATTTTTGGCATGCTGCTTCATTTCGGCAAGTTCTTGACGCAACTCTTCCATTTCCGCGTCGAGCTTCTGATTCTTGGCCATCAGCGATTCGTTGATACTCTGTAGGCTCTCGCATTTGTTTTGCAATATTTCCGTTTTCTCAGTAAGTTCCTTGATTTCGAATTCCATTTCCTCCATGCGCGCCTTCTTCCTGTCGCGGCTGGTTTGCGCAGCTACGCGATTCTTTAGTTTCCTATAAGGTAGATGACACTTGAGTGAAGGTTTCTTTAATTGATATTTCTGTTTAACTTACTTTCTCTGCACCTTCTCCTCCCATGACAAATGATCTAGACGGCGCTTTTTGGCCTTTGTCGGCCCCGCCGGACTTGAAGCCATCGATGCGGGCTCCTCGTCCGCAACACTGTTCGATGAGGATGAATAGCCCGAGCTGGATGGCGACGACCCGCCCTTTAGCAGCACCGCAGTGGCTGACAAGGGTGCGGGTCGCAGCTTGGGCAATGTGTTTAAACTCAAATTAGAGCCAAGTGGCACACACTTGGACAGGAGCACTGGTGCCATAGTGTGTTTCTATTTTTTATTGTTGTTGTATGTGTTGTGGTTGCAATTAATAATTGATAGCAATGCAATATGAATTGCAAATTAAATTTTCATTTTTAATTGTAGCTCTAGATTGGGCGTGATATCTGTGCGAGCACTGAATTTTATCTGATTTGATACACCCGGAATTAATTCATTGGTAGCGTTGCTTTTACTTTTGCTGCTTCAGCTGCGCTTTTCGAATAAGTCGTCTGTTTGGATTTCTTCATTGCCCAGGTTTACTCAGCCCGATCTCACGTAATTTTCCTCAATCTACTTGCAATTCTGCGCACCCAAAACGTTTCGCAAAGATGTCGTGGACTTTTCTGAATGGGTTGTCGTAAAAAGCTGACGTGGCTATTTCTCGTTGGTTCGATGAAAAGAACGAGTTGAAAGAAGCAGAGATTGACAAACAAAATGTTATTTAACATAAGTCGTTAGCATTGACATGTTATGCTATTAACAGTAGCACTGCTCAAAAATGCGCACAAATAACTTTTAAACGTAATCAATTATATTTCTCTGTATTTATTTATATTTTTATTATTTCATTCTTTATAATATTATATTATAATAAATAACTTACATTAACAAACACCAAATTACATTGCGAAGCAAATTTCTCATTTTATATTATAAATTATAAACATTAATTTGGATTACATATAATTTTTATCCAAGACTGAATGTTACATCTGTTTTATACCTTTATATACTAGAGTCCAAACATTTGAGGCATCGGTGAACGCTCCTTTTTCTTTTCTTTCTCATTGGCAGCGAGCTCCTCCCTTATTACATCGGCGACATCGTATATTGTGGTTTTGTGCTTGAAAAATAAAAATAAATATTTTACACTTTATTGTTATAGACTTATTTACCTTTAGCTGATTTATATAGAATAGGTATGGTATATTCCCTGTGATCGGATCTATTGCCACTGGCCACATATTGGCCAATTCAGCTTTTGAGAATTTCTCGGCTTCCTCCTCCATTAGTTTTCCAAAGTATTCTTTAGTGAGAAATCGTTTATTTTCAGGATCCAAAGTTTCGAATGCTTTTAACAGTTTCTCCGGGCTTGCGGGTTCCATTCTGTAATATATGTATTTGTAATCAATCATATTCAATTTATTTCAATTCAACCAAACCCTTACTTCCGATTCATAAGCAATACGGAAACATGAGCCATAAATTTTGGCAAGTGCGTTTCACCTGGATTTTCCACGGATTCAGTTGCTGCAATAATCTCGTTTATTTCCTTTTCCGAAGGAACACAGCCCAAAAATCGTAGCACATTTCCCACATTTCGTGTGTCGATGTATTTATCGCCGTGATGGTCAAATATGCAGAATGCTTCTGATATACGAACTTCCAGTTCATTTGTAAGTGGGACTGACAATGGCTGTTAATTATCTGGACGGCATAATATACAGAATCTGCAACTTACTGCCGACTTCCATATTATACGGTTAATTTGTGAATAATAAAATAATTTCTTTGATTATACAGTTAATTTAGCATTAAAAAATGAATGTAAAAGATTGCTAAGAAGTTTATTGCACTCCTACGCCTTATTCCAAGTAAAAATATAATGAAATATATATTTTATATTTCTTACATGCTTGCTTTGTTTTCCGTTACATATTTTTGAAAAAAAAAAAAAAAAAAAAAAAAAATCGCATTGCCTGATGCAGGCTATTTTCAGAGACTGTAAACGACTAATTCTGTGTGAATGGCCACGAATAAGCGTAAGTGTATCGATACATTGAATAAACCAGCTGCAATCGTATGTGAATGTTTGTTAAATTACTGATGCCGCCGTGGTTGTTTCAAATGTACAAGTACATATTTCTTAATGTAAAATAAATGGGTGAAGACATACTATACGTATCGATTCCATTATTTTATAATATTTCTATTCAGTGTGAACTGATTTCATTTCACTCAAGTTATTAATTTGGTGATTTTATCTGTGTTAGTGCGCGAGCGTTTTGTTGAGCAACAGGTATACGCGCAGCGAGTATCGATTGTACTTGAAGCAAAATATCGTTTAGTTGTAATTGAGATTTCATTTGATTCGGTTGAGCCGCGCGTGTGCTTACTCTTGACAGATTTCCAGCGGGAAAAAAATAAATCGTAGTGTGATCCAAAATACACATTGCCCTTTTGTATTTGTTTAACAGTTATATAAAAAAAATGTGCGAATTGGATAAAGTCATAGCAAGTCACGACTAGTTTCTACCACAAGCAACTATGTTCGGCGCAGGTGCAACGCGTTTCTTTAGCGTGTGAGTGTTTTTTTTAAAGGTACCAAAGCAATAACAAGTTCAAGCATATCCATAATATCGTCTTACAAAAAGTTGTGTGTGTGAGTGCCTGTGTGTCTGATGCTGTGGTAGTGTGTGTGTTGCGCAGTTTTGAAAACGCGTTTGCGGTTTTTCTCGCTCCGAAATGGAAAGTGCCAGCCGCTTGGCTGCTCCTGCGTTTGTTGTGATACAGCCGATCACATTATTGATCGATTGTCGATCAATCTAAACAGAAATCGAATCACAAACAAAGAGGTGCGAAAAATGAAAGTGTTTATTATTGTTGCTGGATCTCTACAAATATTGGAAATTGTTTACCTTACGGCCAACTTTGCCACATTCCAGAGCTGGAAGCCGTGTATCATAGAAAGTAGATTAGATATGTGATCGAAAAACTGGTATTACACTACTTTTACCTTGAACTTGAAGTTTTTACCCACACACACATACATACACACACTACTAAGCATAATTGCGGAAAATTTCAAACGCGCACAATTAGCAAAAAGCAAAGCAAGAAGAAATTGTGCAAAACTTTTTGACATGTCAACATGAAAACACCTAACGTGATTTAAACAAAGAAAAAGTAAAAGACAATTATAATTAAAAAAAAACAGCGTTAATGGTGAAATTTAGCCGTGAAGTGAAATTATTGCCGCTTTAAAGTAACTGCAACTGCAACTGGCACCCTCTTCACCCTTCATCTATCTCTTTCTATCTCTCTGTGGTCGCTACGTGCGCTTTTCGCCTTTTCGTGGTTGTTGTTGTTTATAGAGTTTTTTGTCGACAGGTGGCGGTGCAACGTGCAACGCCAGCGATCCACATAGAGAGCGTGCCGACTCTTGACCGCAGGCTATGCCACAACGCTGCGCGTTTCGCGGCATAAACGACTCGTTTTCCCAGTGCATTGTTGTCGCTTAGCCCATCCTGCGCGTCTGCGTCCCGTGGCAAGTGCAGATGCCAACCAAACACACACACACATACTGAAGTATGTGTAGTGCATATGTATGTGTGTGTATGCTTATGTGGGGGTTACCTTTGCCTTTGCTCCGCTTGTTGTTGCTGTTGTTGTTTGTGGCATCAAGTCTGACTGGTCGATCTGGTGGCATGGTCTCAAAACTTGTTTCTCCATCTTTCTTGTTGTTGTTTTGTTCTCTTTGTTTTTGTTGTTGCTGCTGCTGCTGCTGGCATTCTTAGCTGGTGATTGTTGCCGCAGCTCCCTATATAGAGGACCGCCTTAACATGTGTCTGTGTGTGTGTGTGTATGACTGTGTTCTTGTTTTTTTTTTTTTTTTATTATTGGAGTAAATTTTTCGCTTGAGGAATTTAATGTTATTGCCGTGCTTCTTGCCCCTTTTTTCGCACAGTTAATTTTCTTTTTACTCATGCCCGCATCCGAGCTCATAATTTTTTATTTTTTCATTTTTTATGATGAGTCAACGTTTTTTTTTTTATGAAAATAAATTTAAATTTATTTGTATGCAAATGATTTTTATAGTTAATAGTACATAAACTTGAATTTAAATAAACGTGAGCTTAAGGCAGTTTAATTTAATAAAAATAAAATTTAAAACAACTACAAAAATTCTCCTAAAAGTAATAAGATTTATATAACTGCTATAATTGAAACCTGCAAAGGTACTTCCTAAAGTTTTTAGTTGTATAGGAAGCTCAAATTATATACTTCATATAACTTATAGTTTATTTACTTCCATGTGTTAATAGAGGGTGCATTTGGTTAATATGCATATTATTCCTCTTAAGAATCTATCAATAAAAAAATATTTGTTGTATAATTGAAATACATATTATAAAATAGATACTATTCTCATATATTAGATTCCAGGTCTATAACAATTGAATACTGAGTATCGTTTAGTGCGTTTCTCTCTCTTTCTCCCTTTCCCTTTCTCACTTGCATCCAGTGTGACTTATCTCATTTCTCTTCAGTTTTAGGCAACGTTTTCTCAATGCACGTTAGATAATGCGCGGATGATGTCAAATGTGCTCGATGAATAACTAACGTCCAATGACATTGTGAACACGCGATAATAATTAGCAAAAAACTAGAGAAAACACTTCATAAATTATATACGAATCAAATAAATATAAAATTATTAAACTCGCAATGGCAAACAGATAGTCGAGGCTGAGGGGCAAACAAGTTTATTAACGACGACAGCAACCTGAGAAAAAGAAGAAGATGCCAATAATAACAGCGACTACAACAACGACGTCGACGGGGGCAGCAGCGGTGGCTGCGGGTGGCGGCGGTGCGGGATCAGCAGGCGCAGCGGCTAAATCTGCTGCTTTGTTGGCTAAGGCAATGCCAGGCAGTTCAGCAGCGGCGCCAGCAGCGAGCGATTACCTAATGCACCAACACCAACAACAACAGCAACAGCAGCAGCAACAGCAACCACAGCCACAGCAGCAGCAGCAGCAGTTCAACAGCCATTACTATCAACAGCAGCAACAGTTGGCGCCGGCGTCGGTTGTGCTAAATGCTTCCCACCAGCATTCACATCCACACTCGCATCCACATCCTGTTGTCAGCTCAGCAGCAGGCGCGACAACGGTAGCAGCAGCTGGCGCTGCTGGAGCAATCGCGTCCAGCGTTGCAGCAACCAGTTTTGCAACATTTAACGGAAACTCAAGTCTAAATTCTAACCTTGCCAACGGAAGTAGTAGCCGGGCTAACCATGTCAAGAAATTCAATTGCAACGATTCCAGCGGCACGGATCTAGCTGCTGTTGGCAACGGCGACAGCAACAGTTATGCAATGGCTGGCATGCACAAGCCAGCAACAGCAGGCGCAACAACAACAACACCAGCAACAGCAACCGCTTCAGCAGCAATTGCTGGTCCACCTCTGGGCTTGCCGCCTCCTGCTATTAAGAAGTCTACGTCCGCATCGCTGCACGCTTCGCGGGAAGATGTTGCCTCGCTGGGCGGCACCTCCTCGCTGAACAGCCAGGTCTCTGGCCACCATCAG
Organism: Drosophila arizonae; assembly: GCF_054131065.1. Taxonomy (NCBI): domain Eukaryota; kingdom Metazoa; phylum Arthropoda; class Insecta; order Diptera; family Drosophilidae; genus Drosophila; species Drosophila arizonae. The sequence goes on along the minus strand of NC_142925.1, from coordinate 16,237,605 downwards.
CCGCAGTTCATCGGTAACGGGACAGTCAATGGCAATGCAACCAGCGGACGCCCAGTCGGACATCCCAGCAGCATCCTGAAAGGCAGCAAAGGTAAGTGCAAATTAACAGAGTTTGGCTGAGCGAATTAGGGAATTAGTTAGCTGCCATCTGATTGGAGAGTTTTCCAATTTAGAGAAAGCCAATTACTTACAATTACTTGCTAGATAAATCTGCTAAGTTTAATTAACTTGCTTATGATAGAAATCAAACTATAATAGGAAATATTTGGAATTGGATTCAATGTTCATGATAGTGATCCCATTGTAATTAGAAACATTTCGACTTTTTCACTATGCCAAAGGCAAGCTTTTCTTTTGTGAAAAGAATTTAAAAGCATTTAAGAGAATTAAGGATACATATTCTACTTTTCTGTGGCATCTGACCAATAGTTTAATCCAGCTAATTCTGTGTATAAATAAATATATAGTATAGCTAGTCATAGGAATACAGAACAATGTTGCATAATGAAAGCTGAGAGATCAATTGGCATAGAAACAGACAAAGACCGACGCGGCTCTTCAAATTGATTAATCTGCGTGTATATATATAAATACTGTGCATAGTATATTTATGTATAATTTATGGCATTGCAAACGTTTCTCACTCCCTAGATACTTGTGACAAATTGTCTACTATAAAGTTCGATAAGTAAGAGTTTTTTAAGCTTAAGAGCCCAACTAGAAAATACCCTGACTTTCACATATAAATAGTCTACTTTAACTATATCTCTAGCTAGTCATTTCTTGAACGTCTGAAGGCCTTATTCAAGGCAAAAGTTGGTCAAAGTGAATTGCATTTTTGACCATTTGCATAGAGCAATTGCTCTACATTGAAATTAATAAAAATTAGTTTCGAAAATGAATGTATGACCTTTTGGATAGGCTAAATGAAAGCATTTAAATACAAATTTTGGTAACTCTAAGAAATACCCAAATAAATTAAACAATTTCTTATGTAATACGAAAAAACAAATAATTTTAGACTATTGGAACAACAAGAGTAGAAGTTTAGCCCTTATAGGAATTAAGCTCATATATCTAAGATAATATTTACTAAATGGGCTGGGTTCATTAACACATACATTTTCCCCTTGCATAAAATAAAATTCTCACTTTCAAAGGCAGCTAAAAGTGAGACTACATAGATAGAGCTGGCTTGATATATCAATTAGCCTTAATATAATCTGACAAGTTTAAACAAACACACATTAATTAGCAGCCAATTTGCATCCATTTTAATTAGAACTTGTGTTTTGTTGGCTAATGTAGAATTCTATGTACTTCTAAAAAACATGTCAATGCTGTTCCCATTCGGGCGCAAGATTAGTTGACTTACGATCTGCAACTGGAGGCTTTGAATGAATGATTAAACTGTGTTCATGTGTGTGTGTGTGTGTGTGTTTTTAGGGCAAAGCAGCTCCAAGAGCAAATTGAGGTCAGTTTGCTCAAAGTTGTTGAAAAAGAGAAACACCACAGGCTGTCCAGGCAATCAGGCTGAGGCATTTATCCCGCCCACATGGCCGACATGAGTAGTTTACCCACACTTGAATATGTGTGCTCCGGTTTGTTTGTTTTTCAGTTTCAGTTTCAGTTTTGGTTTCGGTTGCACTTGCAATTGCTTTAATTAGCTGCTTCTCATGATGTAGACAAAATTATGTGTAAGTCTTCAGTGCACAGCGGGGCTGAAGAGTTCAATTGATTTGCTTGTGCTTTGTGCTCTTTGCTGTCTAAACAGACACGTGCCAATTGTTTACACCTGAGCTGCTTGGGCCCAAGTGAAAAGAGTTAAGACAATGGATTCGTTTGTAAGTTGAACCCGTTTCTCACTTCTGCTTGTGGGTCTTCGGGCTCTACCAAGACTCTGAACGGGCCAACAAGCCAAACAGGTGACGTTCAAGAGTTTTCGTTTTACCCCACTTCGTGGCTCCGTTTCTTTATACTTGTTCAGCAAGTGTATAAAGAGTATATTGGCTTGGGTAGCGACTAGTTTTGGGCTTAGCTTAGATTGCTCGCACTGCAGTAAGAAACAGATATAGAAATAGAAATGAACACTACAGGGTTTACCTGGTACTCGGATACTCTAATTTGATAAGAGTGTTTGTATATAGAAATATAAATGTTTACTTTAAGCAAAAACTCCATATGCAGGGTATCTGTTAGTCAGTTACTGCCTATGAATCATGTGTGTTTTGTAATTCAATATAGTATAACTCTTGCTCTTGCCATCTGATATTCAATAACATTCTCATTCATGGCGTCCCTGCATTTGAGGCTCTACTGTGCCATCTGATGCACTCTGAAATGTGAGCGCAAATGCCGCTTAAACCACTTGCAGCCACCTACCCAAACACTTGTCATGAAGTGTCTCTCTCTCTCTCTCTCCCACTGTCTTTCTCTCTCGCTCTTCAGCTGCTTTCGTAGTAAATTGTAGTATATAGCCGAACCACATTCATTCATGAGTCAGTGTGTGGGGGCTGCTTCACGTTTGATCGAGTTCAAAGTTGTTGCAGTGGGCGTGTGGGCATGGGGCGTGGCTGGCACTAGTGCGCTTATGCATATGAAGTGGAAAATTGATATTTATAGTTTGTAGCAGACGCACTCAACACGAGAGAGCGAGCAATCAGAGCCAAGCCGCAGGCCTGTATTTCGTGCAACAACAACAAACGATAATCGCATTCGGAAGTTGGCCAAGCGACATTTCCTAAACGGAGCATCAATTGTGAATGTTAACTTGATTTAGTTTATGTTTTTTTATTTGTTAATTTTATTCATATTTTGTTTTTTAAGCAGGTGTTTTAAGGCTTAGCATTGTTATGTGGGCTCTAAATTTGGTAACATCGGACGTAGTTTATGAAGCTTATGAAACGCATGAAACTTATTTATTAGCGTGTTTTGTTCAGGCAGTTGAATGTGTGAACTTGGTCTCTGAGCAGCCGAAATGGCAATGAACTCACTCACCATGGTCACCCACGAGGAAACACCTCAATCTGTGTATGTGTGTGTGTGTGTGTGTGTGTGCTTAACTTATCATTTACGCGTCATGTCTTTGGCAATTAGCAGAGCCAACGCCGACGTCGTCTCATCGCCCCACTGCATTGCTGCCATTCGCGTCATATGATGCGATTATTAATTTCTTGATTACGACAACATTGTGACATGCACAAACATGCCTGCAAAGGGCTCTGCCTGCAAGAGGGTTCTGCGAGCTTGCGCTTCAGCTTGTGGCGTGTGTAAGCCAGGTTAACGAAGCAGCAAAGCCAATTAGATGCCATCATTATGCTAGGAGCCACAATTCCACATTCGCTCCACAATGCTGAGTGCCAAGCACCATCTTAATGTCACAAGCCCCTCCCTTCAGCCACCCGCTTTATGCACAGAGTCTGGCTGGTGGTGCTCCGTGGCTCAAGCAGTCCTGAAGTGTTGCACATTGCTGCATGGCTCAATGACACTCATTATTTATGTGCAGTGAGAGCTCACGACTTGAGGGAAACGTCTCCAGCAATTCAAATAGTTCGACCATAGGCTGGCCCGGCCTAGACAAGGCTAGGCTAGACATTTCTTTACAGAAAGCGCGCATAGACGGTCTTCCATGGTTTGAATTCTTAATTGATTTGTAGGCCGTTGAGCAATTTATTTGACCGACTAGGGGAATCATTTGAATAGGAACTAAGTCTCTATAACTGAGAGACAAGAAATGGTATTTGTTTACATACGAATAGAATCGAAAATATAAATATAATAAAATACGATTAACTTTGGCTTTTACTATACATATATTGGAAAATGTATCAAGAAGTTTTAATATTATTAGAGCTCGTAAATATGTATGGGATATTTATTTGACAATACTCTATACTCTAAGTATATTTATAGCATAGAGATTTTCTAATATTATCTTTTCTAATGTCAATATTTTATATTCTATAGTATAGATATATAGTTATCTCATGATTATAAGTACATATGTATATATGATATTCAAGCGAGAATTGAGGAAACTGGAAGTTTCTTGAAAGAGCTACCTACATATACAAACGAACTGAAACTGAGAGTCTTTGTTATTAGCACTACATATGTTTTAAAGACAGTTGAGGAACAGTCTGATTAAGCTTATAGTATACCTCTATAAGTTGATGGTATATACCTCTATATAAGTGATACATTTAGGTTTCCCATTACACTCTCAAAATACCATTTAAACTTCTTTTACGTCCACTTCTTTATAGGACCTTCCTTTCTCTCTCTCTCTCTGTCTTCATCTTTCTCTCTCTCTCTCTCTCTGTCTTCATCTCTCTCTCTCTTTCTCTCTCTCTCTCTCTCTGTCTTCATCTCTCTCTCTCTCTTTCCCTCTTTCCATCTCCCTCTCCACTATTTCTATGTAAATTTTGTGAAACGCTTTCAGCTTGATATGTCACTGTCATTGACCCTCCTCAGCAGTTGAGGTTTTGAGGCTTGTAAAGTGCATTTCTTGATCCACCCCTGTCTGAATGTCTAAATATAATGGGCTGCTTACCTGGCGAGCATTTCTTATTGTTTTTTGTTTTGTATGCCCGAAGCGGGCTCGACTGCGTCTCGGCTGAGAGTGAGTCATGCTCTTGGCTTGTGCGATTCACCATGCTCAATCTACAGATCAGAGACATGCGTGTTTTTATATAGAGTATGAAATGGGCATTTCAATTATCAGATGGAATGTGATACATAGGGGGACATAGTATCCGATATAGTTATAGCTATTTATAAGTGTAGTTAAAATTTATCTTAATAAATACTTTATACTTCATTTGACATTGTTAAAAATTGTTTATGATTGTTATTTCGAGATATAGCTAATGAGAAATTTAAAATAACTATAGACACAAGTCTAGCCCTATTGAGTACCGTAATCCTAGCTTAAAGCCTGATTGCTTCTTCGAAAATTTCTGATAGATATTTGCTCTACTATAATTATATAATAATCAGAACCTCAACTACTAATTAGCCCACTTTTCCAAAGTAAGGGTATTCCATATGCGACACACTTAAACCACCAATAGTTTCCTTTGTCAGTGATAATCAAACAATATCCATTACTCATAATAAGAGGTTTCGTCTGAGTTTTCCTCTGTATCGTCCATGATTGACAACGATAATCACGCAAAAAATTGTGGCTAATTGCAAAAAAACTGTATTGAAAAGAGAAGAAAGGAATGAGATTGACGGGCAAAAGAAAAGAAAGAAAGAGATGCGAATGGAGCTGCGCAGAGATATGAGCAGTTCCCAACATGCTCGCATTGTTGTTCGGCTAACAATGCATTCTCAAGCTCGAGAAGTCCGCACAGGCCAGAACTAAATATAAACATCTTGGCGATCTTCTAGCTTAGCATGTGTCCGCCCCAAGATGAAGATGGGGCGTGCGCTCCATCTAAGGGCAGCTGCTAACAATTCAACTAAGGCGAGAGAGGAAAGAGTTCATCGACTTTGAAGTGAAAAGAAAAGTTGGCATTCTTTGAGTTTGGTAGAAATGTTAGAACTTTTTATGTGAGCTGTGATTAAATAATTGAATAGCTAAGAGCTGATGGAATTATATGTGGAAGGCATATGTATGTATATGTAATATATTTGCAATTTTGCTAAATTTATTTGTATATATTTTTAAAAAAAGCTGAGTTAACGACTTTATATAATAGGAAAATAGAGAATTAGCATATTTTGAGTAGAACTATGAAAGGTTTCTCTGAAGAATTTATTTATTTTTTTTTTTTTTTAACATATAACTAATAGAACCTAGAAAATATTTAAACTTTTTTTTTCATTGAGACTGGAAAGGGTAAAATGAAAGCATTTTTTGTCAAAATAATTAATAATTACCAGTATAGTTAATTACTATAGAGCCTTAATTATTATAGAGAATAAGTAGCCTCAATAATAAATAAATTATTGTAAATAAGAAAAAATACAATAATAAATCAATATTTCATTTATAGATAATTTAGTGTAAAGAGTTTTTCTTCACTCTAAATACAGGCATATTGGAGTGCTTAAAATTGTAGACTCTAGTTCTATTGCTGTAAAATCTGCCCTTTACATACGCATATTTTCCATACCTTATAAACATAATGCCAAATGGGCTCTTTCTTCTATTCAATTACTTTGCGCTTATCTGAAACAAATAATGATAAGAAATGTTTTGCATAGATAAGGTCACATTATATATGTATAATACATATTTACATATATACACATATGTTCGCTGAACAAATTGCAGTATATGGAGAACTGTAATGGAACTTACTCGACTCACCTATAGAACACCGTGCGCTGTCTATTCAAAGCAACTGTATTTTTGCTGTGCCACATCTGGTGATCAAATAGCTTCGCCTGCTCTACAAATATTTACACAAGCGTCGACACAGACAAGTGAAGTTGGTTGTGGAGGGGAGGGCCGCGGGAGGTAAAGGGAATCGAGCACGGGGCGGAGCAGCAACTGTTAAAGCAAACTGTGCCACACAGAATCAAGGCAAAAAAAAAAAAAAAAAAAAAAAAAAGAAAAGGTAAAAAAAAAAAGCAGCGCCAACAACTTCCGTAGTTTGGCTAGTTCGTTCACACTTTCTGGATTATGCAGCATCCATAAACACAAACATACGCATACACACACATACACTGTGCTACATGGGCACAACTTCTATTTGCGTTAGTCAGTAAAAAGCGCCCATTGATGGGGCACTAGCTGGGCGCTGGTTGGAGTCCAACATGAATCGAACATGAGGCCATCTGCCTGCTCTCTAATTGATCAGAACTCCATGCAGCCCTTACACATGCATACATGCATATTCATATATAGACACGCACACATTTGTAAATATTTATATTTCTCTATGCAAATGATATTTGATTTCTGCTCTGTGTGGGCCTGCAATTCAGTTTAGATGAGTTCTCCTATCCATGAAGATGTCTGAGAGTTATATGTCCATAGACATATACTTACATGGATATACACATATGCACATATATGGACCTACTCTACTCTATATGGGCTAACGATGAGCGGACTGAATCGAATCGCTTCTCTTTGCTAGCTCTGCCGGAGCACAGTTAGCTGCTGCTGTTTGCTGTTTTAATGAGCATCGATGTAAATTTTTATCTCCAGATTGAGCTCGAATGTAGACATCATAATGAGTTGTATAAATTCTATATATGCCGAGCGCAGAATTTGAATAGTCTGCATAAGACTTTGCATAAACTTTGTAGACTGCAAACAAAAGACGCGAAACTTTCATTTTATTAGGAACTTCTAGTTTCTTTTGCGGTTTTAATTGAGATAAGCAGATAACTGCGTGATTGAATGACTAATAGATTGTCTGACTAATTAATGCATAGTCCAATATATTAGAACTTTTATGGATCTCTGTTAAAGACTTGCTTGTTTACCATTTCTTGAGGATCTACATTTATTACTAAAAATCTTTGCATAATATTTATGTCAATGTCGAAATACCCGTGTATAAGCTTCTTTAATAGAATCAACACTAAATAAATAAATAATCTAGTCCTAAAGAAGATGAGGGCTGTACATACATACATACATATGTGCATATAGTATAAATATTTATATTATTGTTCACACTTTTCTGAAAATCAACAACTGTTTCAGGGAAAATTATTCCCTTTACAATTTGATGCCTTTCCTGGAAGGGTGTAAGGTCTTAAATTCCTGAAACTCATTAGGAAAATTTTCATTATAATAGACTCAATATTTTCTGTATTTATTTTTACCTATTCCTATTACATTTATATTTCTGCATATAACTTTAGAAAATCTATAATAATTAATAAACAAAATATCTATATAACTATATTAAATCTATAATAATATGACTGCTCCAGAAAACTTTATAATATTTAATAATAAATGCAGTATTAAAACATTTCTTTAATTAACAATAGTTATAATAATCAAGTTCCTCTAATTATAATAATCAACATAATAACACAATTTCCCTATTTAAACATTGATGATCCACCATGTTAAATATAATAATAAAATTGTTTAGCACGCCCCTCACATGACCTTAAATGATTGTCTACAATGTAAAGCATAAAAACCTAACCGAACTGAACCTGAATTCTAGGCAATACTAGGCCCCTCATTACAACACGTAATTGCATCCTTCAAGACCCTTTGGTTTGTGGTGTTCCCATGTAAACAAGAGGGCTGCGAACTGGGTCAGAGGCGTTCAAGTAAGCCTTCTGGAGACCACTCTTTCGACTTGTTTTGTGGTTAATAATAAATGCACTTGTTTGTTCTGGTTGTTGTTGTTGTTGTTGTTGTTGTTGGTTGGTTGGATGGCATAGAACATGTTACGGTTCATTCAACACTCAACGGCGACAACGGAAAGCGCTGCAATAGGAATGGCCCATGCAGGGGCCTGGCCAAACTATTCTCGGCTGGATGCACACCTGTTTACCGATTTACCGATTTACCTGTTTGGCTGTGGGCCTGGCCGACCAGCGTTAGAAGAACCGTAGGGTGACAAATCAGTCGAGCAAAAGCTAATTGCACACATCCGGTTTGAGGTCAGGCGATGGTTCATTGATTGATGTTGCCCGCAGGATGTGGGAGCAGGAAAATAAGGACTTTTCTATAATTAATCATCAAATTTGTTGTTATTTTTCTTGCAGAAAACCTTTTGCAAGGTCCGTACTACAATGGCGAAGGCCGGGACAGCAGCATGGGCAGTGAATGTGGCGCTGCCGATATGAATCAGGCGAACAACGAGGATCCCGGCGATGGCCTCGGACCACTGCCGCCCAAATGGGAGACGGCCTATACGGAGCGCGGCGAACTGTACTTTATAGAGTGAGTAATTGAGAAGAGAAAGCTTTTGTATAAAATGAATAAATATTTCCTTTTATTTCTAGCCACAACACGGGCACCTCGCACTGGCTGGATCCGCGTCTGTCCAAGTATCAGAAAAAATCGCTAGAGGATTGCTGCGAGGATGAGCTGCCCTACGGCTGGGAGAAGATTGAGGACTCCATGTATGGCATGTACTTTATTGACCATGTGAATCGACGCACTCAGTATGAGAATCCGGTGCTTGAAGCGAAACGTCGTGCGGCTGAGCAACGCCAGCAGCAGCAGGAGCAACTGCAACTGCAACAACAGCAGAAGCAACAACAGCAGCAGCAGCAACAACAACAGCAACATGCACCGCCGCCTCAGCAACGCTCAAAGACGCCGACGGCAGCGCAGGAGGCAGCGAATGCCAGGCAAACTCCGTTGCCAGCGGCGCCAATGCCAATGGCAGCCAATGCAGCCAAACTGCCGTACAAATTCACACGCAATCCGGCAGAGCTGCAGGGCCAGCGGATAAACACAACGCTGGTGAAGTCGACGCGGGGATTGGGCTTCACCATTGTTGGCAGCGACGGCAGCAACGGCAGCGATGTGGAGGAGTTTCTGCAGATCAAGACAGTGGTGCCCAACGGTCCGGCCTGGCTGGACGGGCAGCTGCAGACGGGCGATGTGCTGGTCTATGTGAATGACACTTGTGTGCTGGGCTACACGCACCACGACATGGTCAACATCTTTCAGTCCATTCTGCCTGGTGAGACGGCTGCGCTGGAGGTGTGCCGCGGCTATCCACTGCCCTTCGATCCGAATGATCCGAACACTGAGGTCGTGACCACCATGGCCGTGGACGTTATGCCGTGCGAGTCGGATAAGCAGCGTCGCTTGAACGTCGACCTGAACATGGATGGCAACTACAATTTTCTGGATTTGTCTGGCGAAGGCGTTAGCAAAGCGGCTGGAAGTGGTTTCATCCTGATGAAGAAGCCGGAGATTTACACGTTTTCCATTATGAAGGGCGCCATGGGCTTTGGCTTCACCATCGCTGACTCCGCTTGCGGGCAGATTGTGAAGAAGATTCTCGACCGCAACTGCTGCACTCAGCTGTTGGAAGGAGATGTGCTGCTCGAGATAAACGGCATCAATGTGCGCAACAAACCTCACTTCTATGTGGTGGAGCTGCTCAAGGAGTGCAGCCAAACCACGCCCACCACTCTCAAGATACAGCGCACGCCGCCCGAGCAATCGGCCGCTGGCCAGGGCCTGGGCAATGTGGCCAATCTGCGCAAGAACTTTGTGGGCGGCACTGGCGCCGGACTGTTTCGCAGCAAAACGCCCACCGCTGATCTGTACAGCACTCAGCCCAAAGAGGTGCTGCCCATGCGGCCCAAGACTCCGTTGGTGGACACGCGACGTGCTCGCGTCCTGACGCCAAATAACGAATTGCAGCAGGCGGATGCGGGTGCATCCGTGGAGAACAAGGCATTGCATCTGCAGGGGTCGGCGGGCAAGTCGAACAATAGTCTGCAGGAGCTGGACGATATACCGTTTATGGATCCCTATCCCAAGATGGTCAGTCGACTGAGTGAGCGCCTGGCCGAGGCCACACTACAGAACAACGTCGATGTGGATGTGGGCGATGGAGGCAACTACAATCCAATTTACGGCTTGCCACCCAGCATGCAGCCGCTGCCACTGCCGCTGGGTCATCATGAATCCTGCTACTGCTACGATTGCCAGGCGCAGCGCTACCAACGACCGCAGCAGCCGTCGCAGCTGGGCTATTACGTGCAGCAGCCGCCAGTTTCAGTTTCATCGGCCACCGGGCAGTACTCGCCGTTGCAAGCGGCGCACATCCAGAACGAGCGGATGCAGCGTCGCGTCAATGAGCTGCTGAGCGATAGACGGCGCGTGGGATTCGCCAACTTGGATCCGCCTCAACAGCAGCTGCAGCTGCAGCATTCGCCCAGCTGGCGTAATGGTGCCTTGCTGGATGCCTCGGAGGATGCGGAGCAGTGTGAGCTGACCGAGGTGACGCTGGAGCGCCAGGCGATGGGCTTCGGCTTTCGCATCGTCGGTGGCACAGAGGAGGGCTCTCAGGTGACTGTGGGCCACATAGTGCCGGGCGGGGCGGCGGATAATGATCATCGAATTGCCACCGGCGATGAGATCCTCAGCATCGATGGCATTAATGTGGTATGTTGATGCGATTGCTTATGACGTGGTGCGCTCATCCAATGCATTTCTTTATTGACTCAGCTAAACTCTTCGCATCATAAAGTCGTCTCATTGGTGGGCGAGTCTGCCGTGCGTGGTCAGGTGACAATGATATTGCGTAGGCGACGGGCTCCGCTGCTTCAGCAAGCGCCGCTGCAGCAACTGCGACGCTATCCCTACGATGTGATTGTCAGTCGGCATGAGAACGAGGGATTTGGCTTTGTCATAATCTCCTCATCGAATCATTACTACGGCTCCACAATTGGTAAGATAGAGCCATGGATTTATCAGGCAATGGGTTGATTGTATTTGTTCTCCCTCCTCAGGCAAGCTTATACCTGGCAGTCCGGCCGATCGCTGCGGCGAGCTGAAAGTGGGCGACAGGATTATTGCTGTTAACCGCATCGATATTGCGGGCATGTCGCATGGCGATGTCGTGAATCTTATAAAGGAATCTGGGTTACATGTGCGCCTCACCATCGGCTGTCCGCTCAAAGAGGGCGGACCCAGTCCCGGCGGCAGCAGTGCGGGCATGGGCTCGAATACGCCACTGCAAGCATCGCCCAGTTTACTCAAAGCTCCACAACAACAACAGCAACCGCAACACCAACATCACCAGCAGCAACAGCAACACCATCAACAGCATCAACAATTGGAAATGCCAGGACTAGGTCCCATGCCTGGCAGCTATCTGGAGCGGGCCAGTACAAATATCGCAGCCACTCTCGCCCTGCACCAGCAGCCACAGTTATGACTCTGAGATCTACGGATTCGGCTCTACAAGAGCTTTCTTTAGCTAGTTTAAATGTGCATTTTACGCGTGCAGTGCCGTAGTTCTATAAATAACTGCTAAGTAACCCCAAAGACTGAATTTAGTAAGCATATGCAACATTTCAAATTTGCGAATCTCCAAGCGCTTCGTGAAGCTACACAAAATTGTCATAAAAATCGGTTTTCTTTTCTCTATCCCTTAGCCTTAGTGACGACTTGCCTTATAGCCTAGTTAGATATATAAGTTATTAATGAAATCACGAGCTTTTCTGCTATGTATAGATCAAATGTATCTGATGTCATATGAAATGGCATCATTTTAACAGTTTAGCATATCGCTATCTATATAAATATTATTGTAAGATGCTTTAGAATAGGCTTTTCTATAAATACCAATTATGAAGTATTGAAATATTTGTACAAATGTAAAACAGCTAAATATTTTTTATTTATATATAATATGTTGTTTAATAAATGATATTACAACTATTGTACGCCATGAGTTTGTCTGTTTCCCTGAATTTCGAATAAATTTCATATTACTATAATCTACGTTTACTAAATGATGGCAGTAGTTATCTCACTGATATATATACATAGGTATATATCGTTTAGTAAAATATCTGGGCCTTAAACACATGTATAAAACTTCATGTAATTTGCTTACAGCTCTAAAATTTCATTTTATTTACCATACATGTACATACAAAATAATACATATGCAATTCATTTGTAGTAAATTATTACAAAATTTAATGAGGCTGTTAATTAAGCTTATGTGTAGAGTATATATGTAAATGTGTTTGAATGCTGTTTTGGGAGAAGTTTTATATGGGTTTAATTTTGAAGTGGAGACCGATGAGGGAGAAGACCAGACACTTTAAATCCTGTACCAAATAATAGAAGCAACGCAAGCCTTCTGGATCCTTGGACCGATTGACGTCCACCAGTGATCCTGTTTTTGAGGTGGTAAAGGAGATGTGCTCGTCGCCAATGACAATTTCCAGTTCCTTTAATAAACACGAAATATGATTAATACATGAATAAATAGGTATGTGTGTATGTATGTATATGTGCTTATGTATGCAAATGCTATTGGCGGCATTTGCAGGCAGCAAAACCTTTCACTCACCTGTCGGCCAACGCGATCTGGTGGAGGCCACGGCAAATCGTCCTCCTGCATGATTTCCGAGTCGATTATGATGCGCTTTAGCTCTTCCATCACAGATTGATGTACAAACGCTTCCTTGCGGATCATGGTGTCATTTTTATAGTTGGAATTGTTGGCATAGCGGAGTTTTCCATCTGGCCGGAACTCGAACTCGAGGAACTCGTGCCCGAACTTTCCTTTGTGGCCAACATAGTAGCGCAAGTAGAAGTCTTCCGTTGACATTTATACCAGGTTTCTGTGGCTTTTATCTAATGAAAATTTGTTTTTCTTCCGGCATCTACTTTTACTCACAACGTTGTGGCTATTTTCAGGGTTGTTGTCTTGCTGTTGGTTTCGATAATTTACTACATCCTACCGATAGTTTATATAAATATCGATTGGTGGCGATATGCTTGCGTAGCCAAGTGAATGGCATATTGCTAGCAAGCTGGCCAAAAGCTGTGTTGAGTTTTGTGTTAAAATGTAACTATTTTATAGATATGCAACTACCTCCATAAATCACTCAATAAACGCGGTACGTAAACACCAAAGTAAACAACGTGAAATGTGCCGGTAATTCAGTTACAATAACTGACAACATTGTAATAATTGCAATTTGCAACAAAGTTGTCCCATGTAGAGGGATATTCATATGTATGTGTGTACATTTGGTGTTTTGTTGTTGTAGCTGTCTGTTTGTGTGTGCCCAGCGCTCGGACGCCAATGTAATGGCGTCGAATTATTCGCCATGAGTGAGAGGACGTGCGTACCACAGGGGGTGGTTGACGACAGCGTCGAGAAGGCGGCGCAGTGCAAGGATCTCGGTCAAAGTAATTTTACAAAAACACAACACTAAAATTTGCTGAGAGCGGCGCTGAGAGTGTTGCTGCTGCTGTTGTTGCTGCTTGCCACAAAACGAAAGTGCAAGGATTTCGAATGCGCCTGCGCATCCATTGGCGGGAAATCAACAAGCATTGGCCTGCACGTGCGTCCTTCGGGCCTGCTGTAAAAATGTCGGTCGTGCAACAAAGTTGCTCTCACTACATCTCACGCTCTCGCTCTCGCTCGCTCTCTCTTTCTATGTGCCTCTCCACGACGGTCGTAACGTTTACTTGGTGGTGGTTTGTTTTGACTGGCGGCACACAAAATCGATGACATTGAGTGCAACTTTCTTGCTGTCTCTCGGTCAGCGCATGTGAAGCAATAATGTTGCATCCGCATGCCGATGTGCCTCTGCTTCTGCCACTGCCTGTGCCTCAGCCAGTAATGTCTTCCTTCATAATATTTACAAAACAAACAAAAACCCACCCATTTCCTTTCGCATACTCCAGCTTCGACTCTGTTTGCTGACTGTGCAATATTCTCTTCGTGCAACTTTTGCCGGTTGCTGCCGCTGCTGCCGTCGCTGCCGCTGCTGCTGCCGTTGATTTTATTGGGGCGCTTACAACTTTGTTAACTTCGGGACTCTGGTCTATGCAGTCGGTATTGAGGACAGTAACCGGAACGAAGTTACTTTGTTGCGCATAATTGATTTTTTCATAAATCCAGGGTTTTTCCTAAAACAAAGTAAATCTAATCAAAATCATCAATTTAAAATGTTGAAAAGACTGTCAATTTAATTGATTAAATAGTGGGATTGTGAATGAACTCTTTAAAGGTAAATTAGAAAATACATGTGTATCATAAATGAATAATTTATACCATACATTTTTAAAAATCTTTTAATTACATTTCTATATGCAGTTAAAATGAATACGAAAACTTAGAATGTATACTTATTATTTACGACTTTTAACTACATATCTATAAAGTTAAAATTAATAAGTAATTAATATAAACATTTTTTTTAAAGGCCTTTTTCCATATACTGAATAAGTAATTTAAAAGCATATAGTAAAGCTTAAAAAATACTTTAAGTTTAAGTAATTTAAAAACTCTCATTTTCTTTTCTCTTTCAGGCAATGTAGAAGCTCTACATATTTTATAAAAAGTACTTGTATAGACTCCTTCATAGACGTTAACTGTAGAAAAGAAAACGCATTCCATCTGGTTGGCTAAAGTAATTATGGATACATGAACTAAAAGTTCTGCACTGACTGGAAAGTAACGGGAACGGGGATAGGGCAGGAGCCGAAAGTCAAACATGTCAACGAACCCCAACCAACACCAACACCAACTGCAGCAGCAACAACAGCACGCAACAACTGCAGCCGCATGCAATCGGGAGCGGGAGAGAGCGAGAGCTGGAAGCAGCTCGCAACGCAACTTGCTCGAGTTCCTCTGCATTTGTGTGGCATGTGTGGTCTGCTATTACAATAGCACGCAGTGCGGTCTGGTGTTTGACGACATCAGCGCGATTAGGGACAACAAGGATTTGCGGCCGAGCACGCCGCTGCGTAATGTGTTCCTCAATGATTTCTGGGGCACGCCGATGCGCAAGGAGCAGTCCCACAAGTCGTACAGGCCGTTAACCGTGCTGACGTTCCGCTTTAACTACTTGCTGCATGCACTGGAGCCGTTCGGCTATCATCTCGTCAACCTGCTGCTGCACATTGCAGTCTGCCTGCTGTGGCGTCGTGTCTGCCGCCTCATATTGCGCCAGTGTGCAGCTGGCAGTAATGAGGCGTCGTCCGCTGCATCCTCCTCGTCGTCGTCATCCTCCCTCAACACATGCGCCTTTGTGGCCTCGCTCCTGTTCGCCACACACCCGGTGCACACCGAGGCCGTTACTGGCGTCGTAGGCCGCGCTGAATTGCTCTCTTCCATATGCTACCTGGGCGCCTTTCTCAGCTATGCGCACGCAACGAGTGGCTCGCCGCGACGCACGAACTGGCCGGCGCTTTGCCTTTGCTTTGGCAGTTGCCTCCTGGCCTCCATGCTGTGCAAAGAGCAGGGCATCACCGTCGCTGGCATTTGTGCAGTTTACGAGTTGTTCGTGGTGCAGCAGCAACGGCCGCTGCAGCTATGGCATTTAGTGCTGCGTATGTTTGAGGAGCAGCCGCCGGCTAAGGCGGGCCATGCACATGCCAGACGCTGGTCATCCACCTTGTGGAAGCGCCTGGCTTTTCTGGTCATCATCACAGTCGCATTGCTAGTCGGACGTGTCTATGTGATGGGCTCCCAGTTGCCCATCTTCACGCGCTTCGATAATCCCGCCTCGGCAGCCGAGACGCCCGTGCGCCAACTGACTTACGCCTACCTCATTTACCTAAACTGCTGGCTCTTGCTATGTCCATCGCTGCTCTGCTGCGATTGGACAATGGGTGAGTGATTCGTAAATTGAATATTTGGAATGTCTTTTAAACACTCTACTCCTTGCAGGCACCGTGCCCTTGCTGGATGGATTTGGTGATGCACGAAACTTGGCCACCTTGTGCACCTTTTTGGCTTTGGGCGCGCTGGTGGCAAAGGCTTGCTTCTCCCGCAATCTATCCCAGTCACGCACGTTGCTCATGTGCCTGGGCTGGATGGTGCTGCCGTTTCTGCCCGCTTCGAATCTGTTCTTTCCGGTTGGCTTTGTGGTGGCCGAGCGCATTTTGTATATGCCATCCATGGGCTACTGTCTACTTGTTGCTTATGGCTATCATCAGTTCCAGCGCCGTTTTCACGCCACTCATTGGGGGCGTCTGGCGCAAACGGCACTTGTTGCCCTGCTGCTGGCGCATGGCCTGAAGACACAGCAGCGCAACTGGGATTGGCGCACAGAGTACTCGCTGTTCATGTCCGGCGTGCATGTGAATCAACGCAATGCCAAACTGTACAACAACGTGGGTCACGCCCTGGAGAACGAGGGACGATACGAGGAGGCATTGCTCTACTTCCAGCAAGCCGTGCAAATACAAACAGATGACATTGGCGCCCACATCAACGTCGGCCGCACGTACAACAACCTGAAGCGCTACGCGGAGGCAGAGCAGGCGTATATGCGTGCCAAGGCGCTGTTCCCACAGGCCAAGGCTGGCGTTAGCTACCATGCACGAATCGCGCCCAATCACCTGAATGTTTTCATTAATCTGGCCAATCTGATATCGAAAAATCAAACAAGGCTGGAGGAGGCCGATCATCTCTACCGTCAGGCCATCAGCATGCGCAGTGATTATGTGCAGGTAAGTGGTGTTAAATATATCGCATATTTGAATTTAACTGAAATATTCCTGCTGCAGGCTTATATAAATCGTGGCGACATTCTCATGAAACTGAATCGTACAGCCCAAGCGCAGGAGGTCTATGAGCAGGCGCTTCTATACGACAGCGAAAATGCGGATATATATTACAATTTGGGCGTCGTGTTTCTTGAGCAGGGCAAGAGTCAGCAGGCCCATGTGTACTTCAACAAGGCCATCGAATTGTATCCGGAGCACGAGCAGGCGCTGCTTAATTCGGCTATACTTCTGCAAGAGCTGGGCGGCGAGGAGGCGCGTCAGCTGTCGCGCGCCCGCCTTTACAAGGTTCTGTCTAAGGATGCGAATAATGAGAAGGTCTACTTCAATCTGGGCATGTTGGCCATGGATGAGTCCAGCTTTGACGAAGCCGAGCAGTTCTTCAAGCGCGCCATCCATTTAAAATCGGACTTTCGTAGCGCTCTCTTTAATTTGGCTTTGTTGCTGGCTGACTCGAAGCGACCGCTGGATGCAGTTCCTTTTCTGAATCAATTGATACGCCACCATCCCACACATGTCAAGGGCCTCATCTTGCTTGGCGACATCTACATCAATCACATGAAGGATCTGGATGCGGCAGAGAAGTGCTATCGCAGCATACTACAGCACGATCCGCACAATACGCAGGGCCTGCACAATCTCTGCGTGGTTTTCGTGGAGCGCAAATGGATGGCCAAGGCTGCTGCTTGCCTGCAGTTTGCTCAGCGACTAGCCCCCAATGAGGATTACATCGGGCGTCATCTGCAGATCGTAATCACACGCCTGCAGAAAATTAACAAGTTACCTGAAACGTCGCCTGAGCGACAGTTAGCTTACAAGGACTACGACCCAGACGAGTTCAGGTTGGCCAGCGATCGAGACGTGCACAAAACTCGCACTCGTTCATAGCGTCACTAAGTTCGTATTCCTCAGATCATTCCAGCATTTTGTTGAACGTATGTAAGCAAATTGTACATTCCATAAGGATATTAATTGAATCTCGTTTGAAAACGGATATAGGAACGTGAACTGTTTTTTTTAATCTTATATAACAAAAGTACGTAATCAAAGCCTGATCTTGTTTTGTATATAGCTCCAAATTGTTTCTAATCAAAAGACGTACTACCGAAATAATGCATTTATTATACACAAATGAAATTGTACTTAATGGGCACTAAATAAAATTAACTATACTTGATTCATATTTCACCTTATTTATTTATAGTTGGCTGATGAAAATTTTAATTGAAAGTACTTTGGCTCTTCATTGGAAAGGTCTTGATCTAAGCTTCTGCTAACGAAATGTTGATAGATAGTAAAATGAGATGTTCTAAAAGTTAAATTTATATTAAACCCACAAATGCATTTTTAAACATTTTTGGAATTCTCCTGTTCCATCTATTGATTTTTCTGATTTAGCTAAAATTTAATATAAATATTCAATAATATATTTTAAATAAATTTAATTTTTCATTCATTTCTATTCATTTGTATTTTATTATTTTTTTGGTTTCATATATTTTGTTTAATTTGATATACATAAATAGTTGTTTTGAAAAATAATTGTTTATTAAATTAGATTGTTACTTAACTATAATAAGAGCTCGGCACAAATAGTAATGCTCTCTTATGCACTAATAGTAATTTCTTTTGATCTAGATACATCAATATAAATAGTTTTGTATATATAGAATATATATTAATATATATATTTTCATTTCGAGCTGTATTCAAATTAGAAAATCGATTTTTTAGTATTTTTGAAATATGTATGTTTGATTTTTGTTACTTTTTCCATTTGATTTGTTCATGATTTTGAAATTTGTGTGTGTGAAGAACATAGAGATAGAGTTTGTGGTATGTTTTTTGTTCTGTTTTATAAAATCGGTGAGTAGACTTTTTTTATATATACTAATTTACATTAAATATGTTTATTTATTTATCTATATATTTATATAGAAATATGTGATTTGTTGCCTACTGTGCCGCAAATCTGTATTGATGCGCACTTCGACTGACTAGAATTATAGACTATATATGTTTTAAATTATAAAATAATAATACTCATATATAAATATGAACTTTTAAGTACAGAATTTAGTTTAAAGTTTAAAGTTTGAAGCATTTGGATAAGGTAAAAGTATTGAAAATTTAATGAAATAGTATTTTGTTGTGGTGTTGGTCTTTGTAGGGTATTTGTGAAAAATAATATATAACTCACTGTATTATTACAGCTGAATAACGTTTGTTTTATATATAGCCTATGTCTGATACAAGTTTCTCCTTTGCTCTGATCTTCTCTCTTGATATTTCTTACATTCTACGACGACCGCATTCAATTAGAGTTAGGGTATGCTTAGTCGAGCATAATAAGGCATGCGTAACTGCGTTCTCAATCAATGCCAAGTTGACTTCCATTTACAATCTGATTCACTCGCAGGCGATTTTGCCATCGAAGCTGCTCAGAGCTATGGCAAAGGCTTGCATGGCGCACAGGGGATAGCGATAGTCCATGGTGAACACGTCCTCGGATGTGCGTCCGAACTGCATGACTATATACTCGGGATCCGAGTCGTGCACCAACTGAAAGTTCTTGACCGAGGCTTGCGTGACACGACCGTGAAAATTGAGCACATACGATTGGGTCTCATCGTTCCACACTGGCGTCTTATTGTGCAGCTCCACAATGTTATCCATGTTCTGGTAGAAAGAAACAGAGAGAGAAAGAGAGGGAGAGAGAGAGAGAGAGAGATTGTGAATGCTGGAATCTTGAATTGCTTACGCTCAACTTACCTTCATCTTCCACAAGTCGAGTATGCCCTGCTGCTTGGGATCCGCTGAGCTGATCTTGACACGCTGATCGTCCTCAGTCATGCCCGGCAGTATCACAGTCATGTTGCGCGGTCCCTTGAAGCCCAGAATGTTGGTGTCCTGGTGAGGATTAGGTAATTAATAAAGATCGACTTGGTTGGTAGACTGACTAGACATACATATATAATGACGGCCAGATCGAGGCGCGGATTCTCAGTGCTCTCCTTGTTGCCGCTGTCGAACACCGTGAAGGATGTGCCGAACACATTGGAGCGCAGCTTGCCGCAGAAACCATCCGCATTGCGGGACAGATCGGTGGGATCGCAGCTCACGATATAGTTGGATGTTTTGCTCTTCTTTCTCTTGCGACCTGGAAGTGACAAAGTGAAGTTGATCAGGACTTAATCTTTGCTGAAGCAGAGATCTCTGGGTATGCCCACTCACCACCCAGCAGAAAGATCTTCTTGCCATAGTCGCGCTCCAAATGCAGATAGTAAATGGGAAACAGGCCGCGATCCATGCCCTTGCGATCGCGCGTAATGCGGCACTTGTAGAGCACACCCTGTGGCGCCGGCTGCATGACGAACTGATCGATGTTCCCAATGACATCGCCCTCCGATTCGCCGTTGCCGCCGATGCTGCCGCTGCCGTTGGCGGTGCCGTTGCTGCCCTCGACGGCGGCGCTGTCCTTGTAGGGCGAGGCAATGTTGGCGGGACGCACTGCGGCCACGCCCGATATGTTGCGATTGGCATAGTCGTCTTCGTCCAGCGGCTCGTTGAACGATTGCTGGCCACTGCGCAGGCGCTGGGACTGCATCGAGTTGGCGCTCTGTGGCTGAATCGGTTGCTCCACTACCGTCACCGGACTGCTCTCATCGTCCTCCAGCTCATGCGACGAGATCTCCTCGATTAAGTCTGCAGTTAAATAGAGTATTAATTATTGTTGTTGCTGTTGCTGTTGTTGTTGTTCTTTTCTTATCCTTATCACCTTCTTGATTGATCGTGCTAAGGCTGCGCAAGTTGTTCGAGTTGTTGCGACTCGAGTTGAGGCTGCTGGTTAGATGAACACCTGTTGTGCTGTTGTTGCTCAATATCTGATCTGGATTGTGTGGCGAGCCAATGAACTGCATCGGCCCATCGTACCCGTGCAGCTCACGGCTATTGCTGCGCATCCCAGACATCGGCCGGCTCATCTGCAGATCGCTGGCCTGCACCATCCCAGGCGAGGCGCGCTTCTGACGTATGTAGGCGTCCATCAGCTGGCGCTGTAAACAATAATTATTGTAAATAGTATTCATTATAAGTGACATTAATTATTATAATTATTGTTATAAATAGTTTTTATTATAAGTGGAATATTATATATTAAGTAACATTTATTACAATATATCACTTATTCTCTTATTATATACTATATTATTATATTATCTATGGCAGACTAGACCTCTGCCTGGTCTAGACTGCTAAGTGAGAAAAAATCTTTCAGGTTTTTTATTTTTGCTTTCAATTGAGTGCATTTTTAGATATTTTTCAATTTAGATATATATTTCAGTTTTATATATTTTATTTATTTTTTTTATGTATGATATATGCATATATACATATATGTATATAAATTTATAGAGCTCGTTAGTATATGCCTAGCCCAAGCTATTATTTTCTCTCTCTCTCTCTCTCTCTCTCTCAACCTCTTTCCTTCTCCCTCTCTCTTTCTGTCTCTCTCATTCTCCCTCTCTATCTTCCTCTCTCTCTCTCTCTCTCTCTCGCTATTCTTCTCTTTATGCTTCTGCTGCAACTTCCTCTGCTTCTAGTTTTCAATCAAAAAGTTTGCCAAACATTTTCAACATTTGTTTGAAACATTATTTATTTATTGCATACTCTGAAATTGCTAGTCTCATACATATACTACATACATACATTGTGCGTACAGGCGAGCTGTTTCACATTTGTAATAAAAGTTATATTGCTGGAGTAGAGCCTGCGGAATTTGATTTAGTTTACGTGAGTTCTCATGCATTGTGCATCAGCTGGCGAAAGCCAATTGAAGGCGCAAAACTCGTTCACATTCAAAAAAGAAAAAAAAAGAAAAACTAAATCACCAACTAAAACTTTTCATTTAATATTTCATGAATCATTCTATTAAAAATTGGTAGATATAGCAGGCGAACTACTGTATAAATTGAATGTAGACCAGCTATATTTCATATTGGCAAAAATGTGTTTGTTTTTTTTTAATACAAAAGGAAAGCATTTTTTAAACTATGAAATGCTGTGCTTATGTAAATCAAATTGCAATAAAATTATTTCTCGAATAAATGGAGGAATAAATTAACATTTTTCATATGAGTATTATAAAAAGTGCTTTGAAGAAGACAGTCTTTTTTTTTTTTTTTTTTTAGTTTTATGCCCTTTTGTAATGTTGACCCTACTTTGCCTCAATTTGATTAAAATGTATTAAATTGTATTTAGAATTTATTTAATTTTGCTTAAAATTTATAAAGTTTGATTTAAAATTTATTAAATTTTATTAAAAACTTATTAAATTTTATTAAAAATTTATTAACTTTTATTAAAAATATTTTTTAAATTTTATTAAAAATATTTCTTAAATTTTATTTAAAATTTAATTCTAGTATAAATGTTATTCGTCTGCCTAAGCAATTCATTATCTACTAACCACCTTGATTATTGCAAAAATAAATTTAATTTAATCTTGATTATTATCAGGATTTGCCATCAATGTCTCTCATAACAATTGGCCATAGCTTCGATTTGGATTACCTCTATCAGACATATGTATATCAGCTGAGGCGACAAGCAGCAAAATACTTCAATATCTTTATGGCTCGAGGAATGCATATTTCTGATAAGTTTTGTTTTGTATTTATAATAGTTATTCAGCAACTCTATTAAATTAAAGCTCCCTGTTTTAGTAAACACGTTTATTGGCCACGTTTGTGCATGATAATAACTGTTAATACAACAATGCTCTTTTCAATATTGTCATTCTAGCTATTATTTCTTTCAGTGTAGCGAAATACAAATGAGCAATAAATATTTATATCTAAAGAGATGCAACGGAACGTGCTTGGAAGTTAGTTTATTGCTAGATGTAATTATACCTAATATATTGCAAGATTATATTATATTTGCTCGAGTCTAATTAGATTGCTGGAATTGCCAGCACAATTTTCTTATTTTTAGCAAGCAAATTAATTTGCATGAATATCAGATCTAATTGGACTGCCAGTTGGATTCCAATTATAAGTGAATAAGTTTGCTTTCGCTGTGTGTGTGTGTGTCTGTGTGTGGCTGTGTGCTTCCCAATTGAGATCTGGTGTAATATGAGCTGCGGGCCTTGGCATATTAATCCAAATGCTCGACACTCACCTACATGGTTATGCAACTGCGGATGCTGTTGTTGCTCTGCCGCTGCTGCCGCTGCCACTCTGCCTGTTGCAGTTGCATCACAGCGAATCACAGCTTCGCTTGACCACACCTGCCTTGCCCCTTCCGCATGACACGATGTGACATGGGGCGGGCTGCTGCTGCTGCTGCTTCATGGCAATGATTTCATTAAACATTTGAATTTCAAGTTCAGCTAAATAAATTGCATTGTTTATATGATTGCATATACAAATAAATGCATTATATATTTATTTATTTCTATCCAGCTCTCGTGTGAATTTTTAAGGCGCATCTAGTCTCGGCCTGAGCCATCCACCCACTCTGACTCAATCTGGCTGGCCCTGACTGCAACTTTTACTTAAGAAAGTGAATTTGATGTCGTTTTGGCATTTGTCAGTTTATGAACTATTATTCAGCTGCTAACAAAGCTTTAGTATTCCACATCCTTTTAACTGCAGAATGTTATCTTTTAAAAGGATTTCTCATTCTTCTTTTTATACTTTTTTGCTGCTGCAGGAAAAGGCAATTGGCAGCGAAGAAATTTGAAATCCTTTTTTATGCTTTTTCAAGTGAGTGTGAAAAGGGTATATAGGTTGAGCGAGCTGAGAGTGTAGCATTTATTTATTTGGGTAATTTGTTTGGTAGAAGACTTTAGAATATTTTTTATTTTTTTATGTTATGGTTCAAATATAAAAAAATATATATATATTATTTTTATCATTATTTTTATATTATTATTATTATCATTATTATCATTGTTAATATTATTATTATTATTATTTTTTTTACTTCTTGTTTATAATTCTTGTTTATATATAATTGTTTATATATTAAAATAAAATCTTATTTTTATTATTATTATTGGTACTATTATTATTATTTTGTTTTTATCAATTTGGTTTACATATCAAAATAAAATATTATTTTTTATAATTATTATTATTAATAATATAGTATTATTATTATTATTACTTTGACTTCTTGTTTATATTTCTTGTGTAAATATTTAAAAAAAAAAATATTTTTTATAATTATTCTCAGTATTATTACTATTTTTTAAATATTTATTGTTTAAATATTTAAAAAATATTATATATATCATTATTATTAATTTTATTATTATTCGTATTTTTTTTTATAAATAATCAAAGATGTCAACATTAAATTTTTAATATAATTTTGATTATTAATATTATTTCTATCTTTAAACAATTTTAATTATTATTTACAAATTTTATTTCCAGCGAGTATTACGAACCCAATGTTCTATGACTAAAATAAATTATATGATATTAAAAAAAAAAAAAAAATAGATAAATAAAACAGAAAATACTAAAAAATTCTTTAAGATAATGCTTCTCAGTTTCCGCCAACGAATTTTCTTTTCTTTTCTATTTCCAACTTGATTTTAAATCATTGCTGCTGCAACTATAATGTTTCAAATGTGTTCTCAAATATAATTCGTTATTCCTAAGCCTCATATATAATAAGCAACATTACTTGAGTCCCGCCCATTATAGCAAATTGTTGGTTTTCCCAGCAATTTAAATTTGAGCGCGTATTGCGCAGTCGTTGCGGCACTATTTTTTATTTATTTTTTTTATTCGCTCTTTTATTGAAGCGTGAATGGAATAGCGAACAGATGCTCGCGGACACGTAGCGCAATCAGGAAGCTGTCGGGGAAATGAACACGTTTCACAGTAAAAAAGAGAGGGGGGGAGAGAGAGAGAGAGAGAGAAAGGAGGCCATTTTCAGTTGTCTTCTTTGTTTGGTACGTTTATTGCTTGGCATTAAAGCACAGAGAGTACTTAGAATAGAATCTATAGAACATTAACATTGCTCAGAATACTTTCGATGGTGGCATTGGCTGGGCGCAGCGTCGTAGCGGGCGCACACTGTAGCTGGAAGAAGCCGGGCAAATCGAGCTCCTCCTCGAAGACGCTGGACTTGAGCGGCGGCAGCAAGAGGTCCATGCGATCATAGATGACGCCAGTGGGTCCCAGCGAAAGGAACCAATCGATGGAGGCGCGATCCTTCAGTTCGCTGCCCCAGAGCAGCAGCAGCGGCAGCTGCGCCTTGGCCCGCTGCACCAGAGCGGGCTGCGTTTTGAAGAAGATCGCATTGGGCACAATGCCAGCCAGATCCATGGCCTGGGCAAAGTTGATGCTCTGCTCCACGTTGCTGGTGCGCGGATCGGCGAAGGCGTTCTCCTTGCTGCTGGTGAGGAAGAGCACCGGATACATGTTCTGCTTGAAGCGCAGCATGGTGCACAGATCGGCATCGAAGCTCTTGAGGATGGTGAGGCGACCGCAGCCATGCCGCTGCACCACCTCCAGTATGCGGTCCACGAACAAGTTCTTGTCGATCGTCTGCTCGCTCTCGTTGCGCCCGTTGGACTTCAGCTGGGGCCACTTGATCTCGATGTCGAGGCCGGCGCGGAAGGTCACCTGCTCGAAGATATCCTGCAGGGTGGGAAACAGGCGCTGCTCCACCATCTCGACATTGCTGTGCGCCGGATACTCGATGATCTTGTTGTTGACGATCTGGTAGGTCTTCAGCTGCTTCAGCTGCTCGTACGTGAGGTCCTTGATGAGCACCTCGGTCAGGTCGCTCTTGCTCGTCGGCGTCTTCGAGTCGATGCAGACGTGTATCGAGTAGTCGTGGTGGATGATCGGCACCAGGTCGCTGGTCAGCTGCACATCGAACTCGATCAGGTCGGCGCCCAGCTCCGCAGCGCCCATGAGCGAGGCCAGCGTGTTCTCGATGAGCAGCGGGGCGGAGGTGGAGGGCAGCGTCAGGCTCTTGCCCAGGCCACGATGCCCGATTTCCAGCGCCGTCCAATTGCTGCGCCAGTAGTTGACGAAGCTGGTGCGGAAGTCCGAGCTGCCATTGACCATGGGACGCACCACGAGATACTGCAGATGCAGCTCGCCCACGACACGCTGCCAGACCGGGGATATTAGCTGCAGAGTCAGGTTGCCCTCGCTGCCTCGGAGAGCGGCAGGCTGCAGGTGCGCGTAGCCCAGCAGACGCACCACATCCTGCTGCTCGCCATAGACCTCCAGCTGGTAGGCCACCTGCTGCAGCTGCTCCACCGTCACATGGAACATGAGCAGATCCTTGTCCGCCTCATAGGGCACTCCATATTCCGGCTGGGCCCGCAACATGCTCTCGGCATAGACCATGCGCGCGTACTCCACGTTCGCCGCGGCGGAGCTCAGAATGGGCGACAGGCTGTCCGGATGCACTGGCTGCAGGCGCAGACGCAGGCCGGCGCCCGGCGGCACCGTCTGCTCCTCCAGCTGCACAGCATTGCGGAACACCTTGAACTGCACAATGGAGCCGGAGCCGGAGCTCTGCAGCCAGCCGCGGGTCAGCTGCCGCTGGCCATTGATGGTGCCCAGGACGTCGCTGCGATTGCCCGCCAGTTTCGTTGTGTTGAAGGCGTGCGCAAAGACGTGCGACTCCCAGCGGCGCACCTGCACGCCGCCCCCGCGCCCCACGGCGGCCACAAAGTAGCGGTACTCGACGCTGCTGTTCTGCGGCAACAGCACCAATCCCATCCAGACATTGTGCTGAGCGGTGCGATTGAGCAGCACGGCGCGATCCGCCTGCCAGCCGCCCAGCACGGCCAGATTGCCGACCAGCGCGGGCCGCTCGTGCGGCGCCAGCTCGTCCTGCGGGGACAGCGTCAGGGTGAAGTTGAAGCTAAGCGGCGAATCGCGCTTGAGCGGCACAAAACGGCGTGCGGCATAATATTTCTCGTAATACGAATCGCTATCGCAGTGGGCGGTCACGCTCAGCCAGACGATGGCCAGCGCCACGAATGTCTTCAACACGGACATGAATGACGATCAGAGCAGAGCAGAGGAGAGCAGAGTAGAGCAGAGCAGAGCAGAGCGAGGCGCGTGCTCTCTGTTCGATCTGACCTCTGCGGTGAACGCGTTGCGACTATCGCCCGAGCCTGCCACTGAAGCGTCTAAGTAGTTCGATTCGTATGTGTGTGTGTGTGTGTGTGCGTGTGTGTGTGCACCCACAACCCACTCACTCACTTATCAGAGGAACAACACTCGCGAGAGCTTTACGACATCTTCATAAACACGTTGTTGTTGTTGTGGTTGTTGTTGTTGTTGTTGTTGTTGTTACACCGGCAAGCGCTATCAGCCCGAGTGCAAATTGCCAACTGAATGCTTCACATTGAGTCCGGCCGTTTCGCACGTGCCGTGCTACGGCTACGGCTACGACTACAGCTGCGACTACGGCTACGGCTACAGATATGCCAGCGCACAAGTGTTTCATTTAAAGCTCAGCTACGTCATCAATTTAGGCAGCGGCACAAAAAGTCTAACCCAAATCCAATTCAGAGTCCAAATCCAAACGCCGTATTAGCGCAATTTTAATGAATTTGTTTTTGAGTGCTGCGCAAAAGCGTCGCCTTGATGGGGTACGAGAACGTCGCCCCACACACACATACACTCACACACACACACACACCTGCTTGAGTGCACTTGTGAGTGTCTCTCTGTCTGTGTGTGTGTGTGTGTGTGCTACTAGTCTCGATTGCCGCCTCGCTCGTTTTTTTTTTATCGTCCCCCCTTTGCTTTATTCAAATGGCGAAAGTTTTTGTCAACGGCTCTGTAATTTATCTGCAATTGCATATATTTCGTAACATGCCCTCTCTCTTGTCTATGACTGTCTCTTTCTCTCTCTCATTGTGTGGGAACTAATTTGCCAGTGATTCTGTGTAAGCGCGCAAGTGGAATCAGGAAAAGTGTTTTTTTATTTCTCTATTTTTATTTTATTTTTATTTTTTTTATTTTTATTTTTTTTTAAATATTTTTTTTTGAGTGTTAAATTAAAAAAATTAAATAATATAAATAAAATAGTTCTAAAAAAATGTAGAAAAGATTTGAGTAATTATAAATTAATAATATGTTAATAACATATATTATTGATTTAATAATAATAAACTAATAATGTTGAATTTTAAAAAATAATTAAATAATACAAAATTAAAAATAATGTTATAATAGTAGGCTAATAATAATAATAAATTTAAAATATTAATTTAGAAATTAAAAATTAAAAAAAATATAATAATTTGCTAATAATGATTATAAACTAAAAATAATAATTTAGTAATAATAAATTTGGAAAATAATAATAATTCTTATTATTAATTATATATAATAATATATATAATAATTTTTAAAACATTATTGAATGCACCTAAAAATCAAGAGCACCTTTTGGTTAAATAAAATTTAGTCTATCAAGTATTTTATTTTCTCTTCTTTGCTATTTAGCTATAGCTAGAGTTAATTAGCCGAGAGTGTCCTATACAATGGGCTATATTTGATTGGCTCGACATACGAATTTCCAATTTGCAACTAAGATTCTGTTTGCTTTGACTTTCGGGCCTTGACAGTGTCCCGTGTGGGGCTGCATATTTGATTGGGGTTATTAAATTCAATGTTGCGCATAAATTCCTGTTTGAGAATAACCAAAATTTATGGTCTCACATGGAACATGCAGCGCAATATTTATGCCCGTTCAATAACTGCAAAAGAGTCGATTGGCTTCTATTTGTTAGCAGTCTGTTTGAGGGAGTTGAGCTTTGGAGTGCATAGTGAATATTTTCTATATAGTTGCAAAGTGAAATATATAGTTGGCTAAAAAAGTTGACCATCTTCACAGAAATACATATATACATATATATACAATATATAAATACATAAATTTTCCACTTGGAGAAAAGAATCCTTAATCGTAGTCAGTTATTCTACAAGTCTAGTCTACAAATTAAACAGGTTGCTCCCCCATCAATAAGTCCTACAGCTCTACCAATAAATTTAGCCCAATTATAACCGATTTTACATAACAGATTCTACTTTTTAATATGTAATCTGAGCGAGTATTATGCAGTCAGTCAACAAGGGATTTTTCTGATTTTTTTAGCATTTGGCTTAACGCGTTTATATTAATTTAGGCGGACAAATTTTGCGGACAAATTTTGCGTAAAATGTAAGAGCGCTGCCACACAGTGGCTCATAAAAAGCACGTGCACCCATGCACACCTACAAACTCACACGTCCACACACACACACACACGTACATAGCATATGCTTGAATGAGCCGACTCTTATAACTGTGCGTGGCTTAACCAACATTTAGGGTCGCGCAATAAAATGATTACTCATACGCAGCGTGGCACGGCGAAATTGATAATGTCAGCAGCACTAAAACAGAAGCAGCACATGCGGCTGCAGTGCCTGTTACTGTGTGGCAAATACCCTGTAAGGCATACACTGTCAAGAAGAGCATGCCGAAATTGTCTATAAAAAGTTTAAGATATATTATATATTAATATATCATATATTAATATATTAATATATATATATCATATATTATATATATTCTTCTTATCACTTGCCAAAGAACTCTGAGTATCTTGTAGCTTTTGTTCAACATTTCTATAACTACAATTTTAAACTTTTATAGGGTATCTGCTGCTCATATTATACTTATGAATATTCTTCCCTTCAGTTCTCAAAGAATTTCAATTATATTTTCTCGTTTTCCGCCGCACATAATTGATTAGAATTTTTTTACAGGGTATTTGCTGTGCATTTGATACATATATTTCTTATATATCATGTATATACAATTTAATTTGTATCAAAAAACTCCAAGTATATCTTCTCCTTTCCTCCGCATTACATTAAGTACAATTTTTACAGGGTATCTCCTCTGCCCGCTGCATTACGCAGACATTTGTTGTACTTGTTTTATTGTGCATGAATGTGCGAACCACATTACAACATAGCAACAGCAACAGCAACAGCAACAGGATGGCAGCAGCCTGTGCAAAGGACCTTTTTCTTGCTTTTCTGCTGTTTAGCCATTCAGGATTAAATAGTATTTTCATGTATTACGTCGGATTAGATTAGGGTGGCCCCTTCAAGGCAAAGAGAGAGAGAGAAGGACAGACTGATAAAGGGATGCGAAGATGGCGGAGCCAAGGAACCGAAAATGTATTTAATACATTCTCAATTTAAATTGAATTTAGCAAATGGTCTACGAGCAGTGGGCGAACTATTAAACACTGGATAGACTGGATAGATGCGCAGGCATTAGCCATAAAATCGGATGTCCAATGGCTTGGAAAAGTACTCATCGATTTGACTGGTCAATGGACGACGACAAACATGACCCGGCGGCCAAACTCGGCGAACTTTCTATAGATTTGCGTAGATAAAAAGCGGTGGGGCTAAACGAATAGATGGATGGACTGGATGGCTGGATAGCTGCCTGGTTGGATGGACGGATGGATGGATGGGTGCAAACTATTATCCGTTTTTTGTCAGCTTCACCTTTTGGCTTTGACGTGACCCGCTGCCTGCGTGCGTGTGTGTGTGTGTGTGTGTCCTTTTTTTTTGCTGGCTGCCATTTAGTCGTCGTAAAACACGTTGTCCTCGCATGTCCTGCAGTCACAGCTACAAAAAGAGTTTGAACACAATTTTCGGAAAGTGCGCAGCTTCATTGGGGATTTCGTATTTATTTCTATAGATTTATTTATTTATAGATACAAGTTTAAATAAAACGCCATTCTATTTAAAATTCATTCAAATGGCTGATGTCCATTTATAATTTATGAAATTTGATCAATTTAAAAATATTTAGTGAAGTAAAGAAAAATATTTAAGTGATTGGGAAATGCAAAAAAAAAAAAAAATTATAATTTTTAATAAAAATAATAAAATTTAAATAAAAAATATTAAAGGAAAAAATAATTTGTTAGTTAAAATAATTGATGTTTAATAATTTAATAAAAAAAATAAAAATAATCAATTTTAAAGCTTCAGCTTTAGCTCTTTCACTTGTAATAATATTTATATATATATTAATTAATAAATTAATTAATTAATTAATAAATTAATTAATTAATAAATTAATTAATTAATAAATTAATTAATTAATTAATTAATTAATTTAAATAATTCATTTAAAAGTTAAGTAATAAGATCTTCAGCTTTAGCATATTAATTGAATAAATAATATTTAATATAATAAATAATAAATAACATGAAATAAATTTATTATTTATTTTATTTTATTTATTAAATAGTAAAATATTGAATTTATAATACTGATAAATAATATTAGTCTAATATATTGTTTTTAGTGTGAGAAGCAGAATGCTTAAAGTACTGGGCAGGGTGGCTGGGCAGCTGGGACTTTAGTTTCGTATGCTCCACACGTAAATCGGCTGAGTTCTGCACGTAATAAATCCAAATAAAATATTCATAAACTGGGCATATTTTAAAGAGTATATACATGTGTATATGTATATATGGTATATATGTATATTAGACTATACTAAACAGAATATTATAAGCTTTTATAGTTTGTGATTTAAATACATAAATTAAATTTCTCTTGCAACAACTTTTTCTTTGGGTAGCAAAATAGTTAGAAAATTGGAAACAAAATCCAATCTTTATAGTTCACTTTCCCTCTCAATAATCTGTACATAAAATAACTGTAAATTATGGCAGAATCAGAGAAGAAGAAATTTTCAATTTTCCTGAATGTGGGAAATTTTATGCCAAAAACATTATCGACTACAGCAGTGAAATTGGTTTGCCAATCAAATGCCAGAGCTCTGCTGGAAGCATCAGTAAATTTGCACTCGGCTCGACTGCACAAAATCAAGGAAACTTGTAAAGTTGAGCCAAGTTCATTAAATATGCTAATAGTTACTGCAAAACTGAGAAAATTAAATATGCTTTAATGTCAAATGAAAAGAAATCTAAATGGAAAGCAGCCTATGAATAGAATGAATAGTATTTTATATTTTTATATATATTTATATTAGTTCATGTAGTTATAACAAAGAGTGAAATAAATTGAAATGGAAAAAAAATTTAATTATATTAGTTTTATATTTTATAATTTTAATTATTGTTATAATGTATTAGAATTAATATTATATATATTATTAACGAAATAAATAATCTGTGTAACTGTTTTTTTTTTTAACAGTTATAAAAATTCAATTCAATTTAAATTTACATTTTCCTCTATTGAATACCCATACACTCCTTCTTTTATCCTTTTCCCTCTCTCTCTCTCTCTCTCTCTCACACACACACATGCTGTTGGGATGCCTAACATATTTATTGTCAAGTTTAATCGATGATTCAAATTCAATTCATTTGGAATGTTGGGTAATATTTTTCCATCAATTATTTTCTCTCTGCCAAGCAAACTGCTCCAACTGCCTGAGCGACTCCCATGGCCAGTTGAGCTCCATCCCACTGGTGGCAGCCTAGTCAAAAGTAGCTGAGAGTCAACAAATTGCAACATTCTAAAGCATTCCATGAACTCGTTCGTTTAATATCCG
The DNA here is from genome assembly GCF_054131065.1 of Drosophila arizonae. Taxonomy (NCBI): domain Eukaryota; kingdom Metazoa; phylum Arthropoda; class Insecta; order Diptera; family Drosophilidae; genus Drosophila; species Drosophila arizonae. The sequence goes on along the minus strand of NC_142925.1, from coordinate 16,204,834 downwards.
GCTTAGTGTTTGAGCGGAGATGACGACAGCTGCTCATCACGAAAGGAATCGGTTGAAGGAGCTGCAAATTCGCATGTGAAACTGCTCGCATGTGAAACTGCTCGCATGTGTGTGATAAAGGCTTCCCTCTGCCTCTCTCGCACTGCCTCTCCTTACTCCCTTTTTGCTTTGCTGTGCATCCTGTGCACAAACTGGAAATCAGGACATTGCTGCGGCTTTGCGTCTTGCGGGTTTTCAAGCATTAAGTTCTTGTTATTTCATTTTCATTCTTTCAGAAAGGAAAAGGTAAAAACTTTGATGAAGCTGCCTTGAGCCGGCTGTTGACGGCCCCTAAGCCGCTCAAATCTACCTGGCATTAGAAAAATAACTGCGAAAGAATGCCACTCTCAGCTCGAGCGCTGGAAATTGGCGCACAATATTCGAGAGAGGCGTGTTCGGGCCCCTGGGGAGAAATTAGCAGCGTTTTGTAGTGGCCTAAGTGGCACAATTGCCTTTATACTCTGTATGCAAATTTCGAATAACAACGGCTGCGGTAGAGGCAGGAGTTGAGGCCGGGGTAGAGGCCGGGGTAGAGGCAGTGGCAACGGCATTGGATGCTGCAAACGCCTCAAAGTATGCTGTGGCATGTGGCATGTGGCATGTGGCAAGCGGGGGCATGTGACAAAACAAACGCGCCACAAACGACCCAAAGTAACTGAGCCTCAGGCCAAAGGCAGCCATTGTTATGTTGACACATACACATGTGTGTATTCATAGCTCTCTCTATATATGTGTGTGTGTGTGTGACTGTTTGTGCTGAATAACAAAGGTTCCATGAATTTCACTCTTTTCGCACTCGCTCTGCCAGCTTCACAATATGTTTATTAAAGCCAGGTCAGACTTGACTTGACTTGACATGACTCGACTGCTTCATCGGGCTGTCGACCAGTTCGATAAGGCCAAACTCAAACAGCCAGCAGAGAGTGTTGCGCGCGCGAGTTTGTCCTCAGCCTGCCCCTGCCCCCGCCCCAAATGCAAATACATTTCTCCACAGCCAACAGAGGCGGGCTAAGGCCCAAAGGCTCAAGCACGGCCAACAGGCAGTAAACAAGGCGCAATTCAGTGAAGGTTTCAAGTCAAATATACAAATATTTAATATGATTCGACAAACAGGTCAGGAGCAGCAGCTGAAGCAGGAAGAGGAGGAGGAGCAGGAGGCGCAGCGACAATAACGAAAGCGAAAATACATTAAATGAGTTGGTCTGAAAACAAAGAGATAGAATGTGCCAGAACATAAATTTGATATGCCCTCTGAGGAGGACTTCTAATGTAGCCATGTATATATATCTATATATAGAGTATATATGTATATAGGTATATTAAAAGCTGTCTGCCGACTGACTGAATGTTTGTCTCAGCAGCAATTGCCAAGCAATGCACAGCCAAAAGGAGAAGCGACGACGATTAATAATTTATTATCAACTGTAAATTGGACAACATATTTTGGAGTGCTATACCAACAGAGTTTAATAAAACAGAATTTGGGTTTAAATTTTGCAAAGATTTTTAGACGAACTGAATTCGAATTAAAATTGTGTTTCATATAGAAAAATTCTGCTTAATAAGGTTGAATGAGTGGTATAAGTAAAAGAGTAAAAAGGAGAGAGTGAGAGAGAGAGAGAGAGAGAGAGAGAGTTATGGACAGTCTGAAGAAGAGGGTTAAAGAGTCATTAAAAAAGTAGACATTAATTAAAAAATTACGAGGTTTTTGTTTATACTTTTCCTTCAAAAATAATGTTTCTAAATGTAATTAAATTTCCTGAACAAATAATATTAACATTTAAGCAGAAAAGGTTTATGGCCTGTACTCTTAACTTTCACATGTAAATCACTCACACTTGTGTAAATACAGATATAAAATAAAGTGTTCCTTATAAATTAAATTAATTAATTAAAAATTTCAAATTTTTCATTTTACTACTTGAGAAACTGAGCTCAGAAATGCATGTCAGATATTTTAAGCCAAACAATATTTTAAAAGAATATTTCCAGCATATTGAAGTGACCTACAACTCTTCGAACTGCCCTTTAGCAAAATCCGTTTTCAATTTCAATAAATTATTAATTGTCATCGAAGTTTATTAAGAGAAAAGTTCCAACTCTTCGAACTTCTCTCTTTCAATTTAAATAAATCATTATTTGACATCAAAGTTTATTAAGAGCATAATTTTCAATTTTTGCTTAAAAAGATTATACGATTAATCAGCTGCTCGCTGAATATAAAACTTTTAACAATTACAATTAAAATGCTGAGCAAGGATATTGAGGCGCTACTTTCGTTACTTTCGCTGCATTGTTAGCACGTGTCACGACTCCTGCAATAGTTTTTTGGACAAAGTTTGAACGGCGAATAAAAAGAAAAACCTTCCGAAACTTGAGGAAAACTTTAAAGTTTTGTGGTCATGGGAAGGGAGTAAAATATTTTAATTAATGGCTGAGCATTCGCCGAGACGTTGCAGAAAATTTATTTTATTTTATTTTTATTTAGTTCTTTGGCAACTGCAACGTTGCGATAGAAGAGAAAATACATTTTAACTCGTTGTTTAACCTGCATTTTATTTCTGCCTCTGCCGCTGCTTCTGCCGCTGCCTCTGCCTCTGCCGCTGACTCTGCTTCTGCCACTACTTCTTCGATAGAGGAAACGGCTAAAAGGACCGCAGTTGCAGCAATTTCCTTTGAAAGCTTTAAAGTTTCGTTGAAATGCCAAAAAACGAGCAGGGATTATGTGTGTGTGTGTGTGTGCATGTGTGTGTGTGTGTATGCAGTCATATACGAGACCCATATTCGTGTGTGCATATCCCTTCATATTTTCTATCGCAATATTGACAGAAGTTCTGCATATATATGTATTTCCCTCTCTCTCTCTCTCTCTCTCTCTCTCTCTCTCTCTCTCTCTCTCTCTCTCTCTCTCTACCTCTCTCTTGTTATTGCATTGTATTTTATTTGTTTGTGGCTTTTCAGTATTGCTACTTAGCTGACTTTTGCCTTTTTGACTAGCATAAAATACAGCTATATTTTAGCTTATACATATATACATATATATTTTCCTGCTATATGCTGGGTATTTCCCAGTCGTATACTCCCTTTCATTCCCACTTCTTTCAGCCTCCTGCCCATCCATCGAAGTGTACTTTGAATCGAGCTGCCTGTAGTTTGACATTTCGACATTGTTAATCCTTTGCAGTTAATCCGCTTAGTCAGAGCCCTTTAATACTAACTAGTTGCTGCATTTGCTCTCCATATGAAATATTCACAGAGCTGTCCTTTTCATGGGGCTTTCGACTGCAATTGGAAACCCTTTTCGCCTTTGGTTAAGGCCACGTTAAATGCCTGAACGGATATGATGAAATTGAAGAGTTTGTCAATGGCTATCCTTGGGCCGGATTGATGGCTGGAGTACTCGCTCTCATGGCATGGCAGAGATGTCACGATTTAAGCTGATGCGATTTAATATTTACGCACTCCGGTCGAAATTCCTTGGGGAGGACGGCGTATGCGTAATACAATTGCATGTCATCAGAGCTCCGGATACGCCAGTTGGGCAAGCCGGCCTCCGGGGGCATTTCCATAATTTACGTGCAACATGGGGCCAGTGGAAGACTGAGTGAGTGAGAGAGAGAGGGGAGATGCTGTTGGTTGGCTGACGCTTTCATTTGATTGTACAAATTAGCATTTAATTACGATAATTGAGACGCGATACGGCCAGCTAAAAAGCCTTACTCGGACACCGTTTGCACCGTCTCTCACCGCCTCTCTCTCTCTCTCTCTGTGGTACGCTGCTCTATAAATAATTTAAAGCCGTCAACAGGTCCGCTGAGTGCAGCAGTTAAACTTTTCTCGGCCAGCTTAAATTCAGCTTATGTCCTTGTCCTTGTCAACGTCTCAGCTGTTATTGCCTGACATGCTCCCGCATCCTGCGGCAAGGCTCTTTCCTCCTCCTAGCCAACGCCAGCCTGTGACAACTGAAGACAATTTGGAATTCTCGACTTCTCTTTAATTACGTCAATTGGCTTTACGAAGAGTTCTAAGAACAGTTAATTACGAGGCTGACAAAAAAAAAAAGCAAAGGCGAAGGCTGCCAACAAGCCATATCAAGTGCCTAATTAGTGTGGTTCCTTGCAAAATTTATATTCGACTGGCGTTTCTATACCCTGTAGTCAAGTGTGGGTGGGCATATTGATTGAATGAAAGGTATAAATGGAATATTTTACAATTTTTCATTTAAATGTATGAAATATACAAGAAAATACAAGTACTATATGTACAGTCTATCCAGTTTATTTGTGCTGTCAATCTCTAACTCAAAAACCATCAAAAATTAAAATTTGTAAATATTCATATGCTATATATTATAAATACAATATGTATGATATATTATAAATATAATAATTACTTAAATATACGTAGTTAAGGTTGTATTGTATATCTGAAAAATTATTTTATATCATTATGAACTATTTTCCTCAACTTTTTCTGAAAGCTAGAGACTTTAGATATAAAATAAATATATTTGATATCAAACTCCTCTGCTTCTATGCTTTTGTATATATATAGGTCTAAGAGAATATTTCGTTTAAAGCTTTATCTAGCCATGTTATAGGGTATTTTCCAGTCTGTCACAACTTAGACTAGAGCCCTCTTGATTTATTTATTATCTCAACAGTTTGTGCATATATAAAAAAGTTGCCTAAACACACACTTTATCACTCTGCCACACTCGACTGTGCATATGTATATGTGTATGTATGTGTGTGTGTCTATGTTTGTCTGTTTGTGTGTGCATGCAAATGCTGACGTCGCCTTGGCCCCAACATCAGTCATAATAAAAGTTTTATCAATAAAATTTGCTTAAAGTGTGCGGTTGCAGCAACATTAACTAGTTCTTGTTGTTGTTGTTGTTGTTGCTTTTGCTGTTGTTGTTAGCCTTGTTTGTTGCACTTGCTGTCAGCAAGGCTGATAGGTACTGCTTCTCTTAGCCCCTAGCAGGAAGGGTGTGTCCTGGCTTCCGTGGCGCGTCGTCATGGCACTTCTTGTTTTGATTTGGCACAAGGCGAGGCAACATTTAAATTGCATTGAATGTTTTAAGCGATATCATTTACAGTTAGCTTTATTCTCTGACTCAACAAACTCAACTTAACGCCAAGTGAAACCCCCGCGCGTATGTGCATATACTTTTAAGAGTGACTGCAACTGCACTGTTTGGCTTCAGTGCTCAAGGATGTAAGTGTGTGTGTGTCTGTGTGTGAGTGTGTGTGCGTGTGTGTTTGAGTGTGTGTGAATGGCACGTCAATATCACATTTTGAATTGTTTCCAATCGACAGTAGTGTCCTTGAATGAATAGGAATCCAGCCAGCGTGTGTTTGCTTTTATTTCTACACTCGAAAAGAAGGGCGACTCTGTCTGTGTGTATGTGTGTGTGTCTCGTGTGTGTGTGTGTGTGCAAAAGCAAATATTGCAATTTGATTAAGTCATGCAAATTGTATCTGACAAAAGCGCAGCGCTGTAAGCACGCAAAGCACTTTGCATCGCTGTAAAAATGTTATCGAAATCGATGCTCGATTCAATTAACAAACTGCATCGCCATCTCTGTATATATTTATTGTTCATTGTCATGCAAATCCCTTGCCGATTGACCTAGTTACTAAAACAAAACAAAAGCCGATGTAAATGGCAAGCGTAACTGGCATAACTGTGGAATTGTTATCGGTATCGGCATCGATATACGTACTGCATTGTTTTGCATATGTTTTTATTACTTATTGTCATGCATATTCTGTGCAAATTTAACCCATCAAGTTTATAGCATACCAAAAGAGAGAATAGATATAAATATGTTATCGGATATGCAATCGATTTTCTTTATAACTGTTATTCGTTGCCAAGTAAATTGCTTCATCTTTAGCTCTTTGTTTCCTCTTTAGCTAAGATTGACCTGAAGTAATCTAATATAAAGCTTAATCAATTATGCAATCGTTATCGGAGTTGAAATCGATACTTGTCGCCATGGGGAAATTTATTCTGATTGACCCAAATATCCTAAAATGAACTCAAGGTTGTCATCAAAAGCCAATTTGATGGTTTTCTAAACAGGTTTTGATAATATATTACATAGCAGCGTATTCCTTTAGTTAATCGATATTCAAGCAACATTGCTATCCATATGATTTATTGTCTATCATCATGCTAAGTATTGTAGCTCAATAATCTTTATACGTTGTGTCAGGCAAGTCGTTAGCTCATTAACCCAAATATTGTTTTACGAAATGTTGTGCTATTGTTATCGAAATCGATATCTGCTGTGCTTAATATATATACTTAACTGCAGCTATTTTTATATTTACATTGTCCCACTGCCCTGCATCATAAATAACCAATTAAAACCACAAATAAATGTTATCGAAGTCGATATTTGACTGCACAGACTGTACCCGCATCCATTACTAAAATAATTATGGTCTCCATATAAATTGAAATCGATTTCCCAGCGAAAATGATAAAAATCATTTCGAAAATGAAACAAAAAACCACACAGAGAGTGAGTGATATTAATGCTATTTGTAATGCCAGAAGTCGAGACTTCGAATGTAATTAATAGTCCCACGACACTCACCTGTCGTTAATTGCAATGTCAGGTGAGTATTTTATGGTTTACCTACAAAAAAAAAATTAAAAAATAAAATAAAAGGGAATCAAACAGGACAATGGCCGTGCATATTAAATAGTATATGTATTCCAAACGAACCGCATAGAAAAATCAACGTGAACCTGGGGCCAAAGCAATTTAATTGCCATCAAGCATACGCCGGGTGTGTGCGTGGATGGACCTTTAGATTAATGGGCGAGCTACCAGCAAACATATCTGCAACTGACTGACTGTACGTGGTTAGGAATACATGTTTCTGTTTCAGTTTCATTCTCAAAACAAATAAGTAGCACAAACGCGACACATAATCGATAAAACACAACAAAGGCCAGTCCCAGGACGCGCAATGCAATGCAGGTGCAAGGACATAGATGGGTGGGCAGGATGAGGGGTGCAGGGTGTAGTTTGCTTTTTATTAACAATACTAATCCATAACACAGACGTACCAGCTCATGATTAAAAGGTCCAAGAGCCAAGCACGACTGGCGCCACGCACATCGATGACCATTGCCACAGCGAATGAATGAATCAATGGCGCTGACAATGACAAACGAATGTGTCCTTTGGCCTTTGTGTAGGGATCAAGCAGCTGAAGGAGGTCTAATGAGTTTCGATGGGTTTTTAAAATATGTGGGGTGAGCAGAGGAAGTGAAAGCTTTGTTTACTTTACTTGGAGGTCTAATGAGTGCTATGGATTTGTGGCAGAGAGAGAGAGAGAGAGGGAGAGACAGAGACAGGGCAAGTAAAAGCATTGTTTACTTAATTTATAGCATTAGGGCTTCCACATCAACATCAATTTTTTCTAGTTCTCATAGACATTGACGTGTCTTCCTTATCTCTCTCCCTGTTCCTTTTCAATATATACCTGTCTCGATTCAACATTATTCTTTGCTAAGATTTACTACCTCTATATCTTCTATATATTGACGTTTCTTCAGCTCTGTTAACAAACATCTATTAAATAGTTTCTACATCTATAAAAAGTTTCGCAGCTGCCATAAATTGTAAATGTTTTCGGGGCGTGGCTGGAAGACAAGCTGAGATTATTCACCTTGATTTATTGCCTATTTGGCCTAATCTGTGCAACAGTTAGTGAGCTGCTTTTAATGTCAGTTGAGTTAACAGCTTAAATGAATGGCAGGACTAAATGTTGAGAACTTTTGTCAGCTAAAGATTAGATGAGAATTTAAGCATTATAAAGTAATAAAGTAATGTGAAAAAAAATTCCTTAAAGTTCTGCCTGCAGCTATAGTTGTAGCTTGGAAATGAAAAAACTTTCTTATTTAATTTAAAAATATATTAAAATTTTATATAATAATAATTAGCTGTTAAATGGGCTGTCAAGGAAAGAAGAAAGACTCTGTGAACCACTAAATAAATACGTTTATAGAATATCTATGTATGTATATAACAAATATATACAATATATGAAAACTTTGTCATTTTATAGCTAATAATATATAAAACCATTTAACCATTCATTAATTTCCATAGGGCATTTCAGAATGAATCACTGTACCCATTATATTATTTAGTATATACCTACATATATGACTACTTAGAAAGTCCGCACACGCTTCACATTAATAATTCCCATTAATAGTAATTCCCAGAACCGAATGCTCCAAGTCTTCGATTTCTGCTGCTTGATGGACGAGGACAATGCGCCTGAACACCTGAAGGTCCTCGCTTGGACTTGGTCAATGAAAAGTTTTTCGTTCGAAGAATACGTTAGTGGCTTGACCCGTGGCAATTCAGTATTTTGTGGGGTCTGGTAATTAAGGCGAATGCCAGGTAGTCAGCTTGTCCAGGTGTACAACTGTTTGTTCTAGAGCCATATTGATTATATTTATATATGTATGTATGAGTGTGTGTGTGTGTGTGTGCTGTGCGGATTCACGTTTTGTGGCGAATGGGCTCTGTCCATGGCCTAGTCGATTACTCATACCTCGTTGCCCTCAATTTGAGCTGTGGCTTTCGGGGTCTGGCTTGCGGTTATTCCCCACGGTGCCTTATCATAATTCAGTTGCGTTGAAGTCGGAGCAAATGCATTTAAAATCAACTGAGCGACAAGTGGGCGGGCAGGCAGGCAGGCAAGCGTTAATATTACGGATTATTTAATATCGCTCATACGTCACGTTGGCCTGCTACGGCAATGGCAATGGCTGTGGCAGTGGCAGTGGCAATGGCAACGGTTGCGCTCATTCTGTCACTTCGTGCACGCCTCTGTATGTATGTCTGTCCCTCGGTCGGTCTGTCCTGCGCTTATCTCACTTTGCTTTATTACAAAATCACTTTCCATCTCTAAGGCAAACAGTCTTTTTTTTTTACTTTTATTTTGCGCACCTTTAGCCGAATGCCAGGCGCCAGGCACTGCCACTTCGCCAGGTGCTGAAGTGTCTAAGCGGGGAGAAAAAAAACACACGTAGTTCCAGAATTGGGCGTGCTCGTCTGGGCACTGCAGAGTGCCTGTCGCATTTCGCAGTCTCTTTTCGTGTCGAGCGTCAACTCGACACACCTCTCTTAATCTGCTATATTCATCACTGAGGCACAAGAAGCGAGCCTTAAAATGATGCAGCACTCTCACGGGTTTCTCCCATTCAAATTAGAGTTTTGTGTGAAACTATTAGAGAAATATTGAAATAATACCAAATAATAATGCTAAATATCTAATGCCAAACTTAAGTTTCTTATCTGACGAACATATTATACTAGAGAATTATTAACATTTCAAATACTATAATATTCCGAAAATATATATATCATGAAACTAATGTTAGCTATATGTTAAATACCATAAATATCATAATATGAGATCATAATTTTTTTATATGTGCATATAAGAACAATTTTTCTCAGCTGAAATTTAGTGTTTTATATTTTTTGTGGCATTAAATATTTTTCTGCTCGGAAAAAAAATAAAAGGGGAGTGTTTTCATTTTTCATTTATTTAATTTTTAAAATTTTGTGTATTTGTTAATTTTTATTTTTAATATATTTTATTTATAATATATTTTTATTTCTTTTATACAAATCATATTAAATTTAAATTCACTTCAGAAACTTACTATGACTGATTTTTTTAAGCATTCAATTATTTAATTTAAGTCTTAGACTTACATTATTAAAAGGTCTTCCGTTCTTTAGCTTATTCTCTTCTTAGATGAATTTCTTACTCAACTATTAGTTCTCAGCCTCTATCAGCTTCACTAATTTCTAGATATTCGTCATATATTTTGTTATCCTTTCACTCTCCATGGCAACAATTCCCTATGCATTTCTTCCTTAGCATTTTATCATATTTTTTATTCTTCTTCATTTCACAAATAGTGGCTCACTTCACTAAGTGACAGATTTATGACAATTTTCATCTCTTTTTTTTTTTTGGTCACCGATTTAAATTTGCTCTCAAAAATAAACTCGAGTCCTTCAGCTGCATATCAATCATCATTTAGTGACAAGGGGAATTTCTTGGTATTCTAAATTTGCGGCAACTGTGTTTATTCTTCATTATTATCACTTATCAGCAAAGCTGTGACCGCAATCAAAATGAAGCATTGGATCTATTTTTATATCGTCCGACAGAAATTAAAATGCGACAATAAACAAATTTATTGCTGCCGACTTTCCGGCGCTTGCCTCGGACATTTTTATGGAACAAGTTTTAGCTGGATTATACATACACATCTATACAGTTATGTATGTAATATTGTCATGTGACATTCCTGAGCTTAAACATTAACCATAAAATAAATTAATTAAAATATCTGCTGGCATTTTAGACAGCTTTGTTGACATTAAATAATTTATAATAATAGCACGAAATTGAAAACGTTTCCATAAATAGCAAAATGTATACAAAGGCGACTGAGGTTTTGCTATTTTATTATTTACACTGTAAAATATATTTAATGTTTGTTAAATGTACACTTGATATGCAGAAAATATTGGATTTTAACGGATCGAATAACAATAAAGAACTATCTCAACTATAAATTAAATTTGGGCAACCAATTTTATAATAATTTTAATAATATAGTGGAAAAACTCAAGGTGTGGAAAAATAAGATAATAATTATAATGAGTGGAGTTACATATACCTACATATATCTTATATATACATATATACCGTATAAATTATTTTATTAAAATATAAAAACTTATTATTTTTATTTATAAATATTTATAATAATTATTTTTGTTTTTAGAATTTTTAGTGTAATAAAATAATTATAATAAATAAAAAATAAAATAAAACAATATAATAATTTTTTTTTAAATTTTTAAATATTATATTTGTTATTTATAATATAATATTAATCTAAATAATAATGATAATAATAATAAAAAATGTATCATATCATTTATCATTTACTTCAATATACGCCCATTATTCAAATCAAACAAAGTCGTTTACACTTTTCCAATTTTGCATCATTAAGTTGCTGCAATTGCATCCCATTGGACCCATTCAATATAAAAAAAAAAAAAAAAAAAAAAAAAAAAAAATATATATATATATATATATATATATATATATATATATATATATATATATATATATATAGAGCTAATTTTCATCAGATATCCCTGGCGAGTATTATGCAGTGAGTTCTTCCTCTTTGCCATTCCCACACAGAAATTTTTAAAGAATTAATATTCATTGCCCATGGCGTTTCATGCGCCCAAGTTGCGTAAAGCTGCTCTTAAATATCCATTAGCTTCTGCTTCTGCTTCTACTGCTGCCAACTGGGAAACGTTTTACTGGTTTTCAATTTGGCTCTTTGAATTTGTGGCAAGTGCAAATATTATAATTAGCATGAGGTAAATATATACGTATTTGAAAAGTTGCTGCTCCCTCGGCCTGCTGCGTTTGTTTTGATTGCCAGCAACAATTAATTCGCGTGAAATGGCACAAAATTTCAGCAGGCTTTTCCCCACAACTCGAGCTGAGTTTCTCTCGGCGGCTCTGTGGATCCTTTGTTACATTTAGCTGGGCGTAGCTTTTCGCTGCCCCTCTACCATCATTGCCAGTTGTTTTCTCTCTCTCTTCTCTTTCTATTTTTTCTAATTTGTGGTCTGCTCTGATTGTTGCTCTTCAGCCGGCTAATTGTGGCGAAAACTTAAGCAGCCACGTTAAGTGCTCCCCTGCCGCTGTTTAGCCATGTTCACGTTGATTTAACGCATTTGCTGTTTCTATACTCATTCACGAAAATGAAATGAGTGTATTGACATTAGGAGATCTACATTTTGATAAGGGTCTATCCTTTGGTCAGTCTGTGCAAACGAATGCAATGCATTCACAAATGGGTGGCTCAAGAATAATATATATTTATAAGAATATTCTGCAGTCGGTCATACCCGACTGCAACGTTCTCACTTGCTTTTACTTGGTCGAAAAATTCCCACCCTAATCCCTGACCCAATTAGAATACCTTTCCGAATTTCACACCAAATTTTTGTTTTTTTGTGAATTGGGTTTTGGTTCTTGTTTAAATATTTTAAAATTAGTTTTCATGTATTGCCATTGCAATCACCATTGCCAATAATTGTTGAGTTTAATCGCTTTCGTGTAATTATTTTGCAATCAAAATGTAATAAAATACTAATGAAGCACTCACATATATAAATATATATATATATATATATATATATATATATATATATTTATTTATTTTTTTATATATATTTTATTATATATATATATATATATATATATATATATATATATATATATATATATATATATATATATATATATTTTTTTTTAGGTCCTGCCACATAAATTGGCATAGATTAAACAATGGAATTGTCACGTACATGGTTTTCATGTTTTCCGCAGATTTCCCTGCTCATTGTTGTGTCATGTTTTTCAGAGATTTTCCTGCTCGTTATTCTGTGGCATAATCCAATTAAATGGCAGTATGTGTATTTGTGTATTTCTAATTAATCAAATGCGGCTTCGAGCTACATGTTCTTAATTATCTCCTAGTTAGTTAGTCAAATGCAGAAGAGCGCCAGAAAACGTAATTAATTACGAAGAGCTTTGATGTAGCTTTAAGCAAATACACAGCCTAATTAGATTCACTAAAGTGAGAAACCAAAAGGAATTTTAATTACATTTATAGTGGTTTATTTTCCTTCTGGTTCATTCAAATATAATTTTAATTTTCATAGAATATTTAAATGTCTTAAAAATTAGACTAAACTCTAAATAAGAGATTTCCCTAGTTTATTAGGTAAATCCGGAATTCTGAATTCTTTATAATATGATATGCTCAAAGTAATTCTGACCCAATTGCACATATAATATGTGGGATGTGGTAATACACATTCAGAATATTTGTAAAGGTATACAGTTATACAATATTTGCTTTTATTTATACTCATATAAGAGAGAGATCTAGCTCATTTCACATTTTGAATAAATTCTTTTCATTAAATTCGCATATTTTGAATTGCGAGAAAACTTTTCTTTGTTCATAAGATGAAAGTATAATTTTGTGTTGCCTTATGGTGAGCTGTTTATGCTCCTTATGAAAGTGAATAGGGGTATATTAGTTAAAAATAATGCCCAAAAATTGAAGTGTATTAATTATAATTGTTTACGCATTTTAGATAAGAATTAATATAAAATTAAAACTAACTTAAAATGGATTAATTACAATTAAATACAGATTGTAGCGGGCAAATGTAATCAGAATTTTATTTAGCACATTTTAGAGAGTTAAAAGTAATTAAATTTATAGGTAGACACAGCTATATAATCTTGGTGAATACAAAAAAATAAAATAAAAAATAAAATACCTGCTATTTATATATAATATATAATCTTTATCAAATTAAAGCAGAGCAAATTAAACCCTCAATTACTTTCAATATTATAAAAATACATTACATAA